>NW_012267298.1:7292649-7337226 GCF_000151885.1 Dipodomys ordii
TCTTCAGCTCAAGGCTAGCGCTCTACCACTTGAGCCACACTGCCACTTCCAGCTTTTTTTTTCTTTTTGCTTATGTGGTGCTGAGGAATCGAACCCAGGGCCTCGAGCATACAAGACAAGCGCTCTACCACTGAGCCACCTTCCCAGCCCCGCCGTCCTCCTCTTTGCTTAAAATCTTTTAGCTACTCCCAACATCTTTAAAATTTGGTTCACGTTTTTCAGGACTTAATACTATATGGATAGCTCATCCTCAAAAGTAGGACAAGGGGGAATAATCCAGGGAGAGACAGTCATTTTCCCCCAGATTTCTTTTTTTCTTATTTTAAATTTAATTTTATTTTATTTATGAACATACTGTACAGAGGGATTACAATTACATGGGCAGGATAATGCGTACATTTCTTACCAAGCATTTCAGCCTTCTTTGTTTACCCTTCACATCCCTTCCCAGCCTCCCCCCTTCCCTCCCAATCCCAATCCTTCTCCTTCCCCTCCCCTTCCCCCCTTCCCCCCCGCCCCCCCCGCACCGACGTTGTAAAGCTCGTTTTGGACATGCCAACTTGTACTTCTCATTGTTGTAACAGGTCCACCTGTATCCTTAAACAACTGGTTTTTCCCCATCACCTCCACAAGTTATACTGACATCAAATATAGTGAAAGCAGGGGTTATACTGTGGGGGAGGGACATACAAAGCAACAAAGAGATAATCTTATAAATGCGTTAGAAACACATGCATGAAAGAAAAAAACATTAGAATACATATCTAAGGGTTCATTTTCCGATGCCCCTCAGTAGATGAATGGATCAAGAAAATGTGGTATATATACACAATGGAATTCTATGCCTCCATCAGAAAGAATGACATTCCCCCAGATTTCTATCCAGAATGTAACACTACTCTCCCATGAGCAGAGAGATAAGATGTGTGCTCAGGAAAGAAGTCTTTCCTAGTCAACCTGTCTGTGCCATTGCCTTTTCTAGTGCCTCATCCTCAGTGGGACTCACTTGAGCCAGGGCACACCGACACCACGCACAAGTGGTCCTTTCAGAGACATTGGAGTCTCGACCCAAAGAGAGACACATCTACAGAGAGGCAACTCTATTCATAATGAGGACCAAGGCTGACAATAGTTGGTGTAGCAGTTTACATCCTTGCTTTCAGTCCATTCTGAATAGAATGTTTGTCTTAGCAAGTCATCACCATAATCATTATTATTACTGCTGTTGTTATTATCATTTGATGGTGGTCTGTAGCCAGAGGTAATATCAAAATGCCATTTAAAAAAGAAATAACAATAAAACTCCAGTTTTGAAAGGACAGCTCACTTTCCTTCCCTTCTTCTCTCCCTTCCTCCCTCCTTCTTTCCCTTCATTCTTGAGCTTCAGTGAACTGATATAGATTAAAAGCAGCAAAGGATAAAGGTGCTTAGGTCTCAAGCTTCTGTATTTCCTAGAGCCTGTGGTTGCTTCTCTCAAATGATTATCCATGATCCACTTCCTGCTAATGGTGGATCCTCTCTGCTAGCTGGCCATAAGGTGGTACAGATTGTAAGGTCCCTTTAGAGCCTGTACCTCACATCAGCAGGTGGAGGTTACCTAATAATCAAACTGTGAGTGGATATTTGCATGCAAGGAGTTTCTTGAGAAAGGTTGTTAGGATCAGTTTCAGGGAGGGAAGGAGGAAAGAATGATGGGGTGGGAGAAGAGAAACCTAATATGCTATAAGGTTTTAGCCAGTGTAGAGCCTGAAGACAACTTCAGACTTTACTGAAAAGTTGCAAAAATAATGCAGAGAATTAGCAATTATCCCTGTTGGTGATCCCCCCAAATAGTAACATTTTACTATATTTGCTTCATTCTCTTTCTCTTTCTCTTTCATTCTCTTCTGCTTTTTTTTTCTGACCCATTTGAGAGTAAATGGTAAATGTGATACCTCTTAAAGAATCTTATTACTTTAGTCGGTGTTTCCTAAATCAAGGACATTCTTTTACACAACCCACAGCAGTATAAGCATCAAATTCAAGCAATTAACATTGATACCATGCTATAATCCTTGTCTACTGACTGTCTCAAAAACATCCTTAAAAGCAAGGTACAATCCTCGCTCATGCATTGCATTAGCCTGTCACATCCCTAGCCTCCTTTAGTCTGAGAGTTTCTAAGGTGTTTATGACACGGATGTTCTTGAAGCCTGCAAGCCAATTATTTTGTAGCTGTTACTCGGTTTGTACCATGTTTCCTCGTAGTTAGATTCAGGTTTCTTTTTTATAGAAAGGACCACAGAAGTGATGTTTTATTTTGTACTGTGCTTCCTATCAGAGACATAAGGTGTAATTTTTCTTCATAATTGGGAATGGTGACTTTGAGCACACGGATAAACCAGTTTCTGCCAAGCCTGTCCACTCCAGTGCTACTGTCCTGGGAAAATAATTTGAAACCTGTGTCAATATCATATTACTCATCCGCTTCCACAGTTATATTTAGCATTCATTGAGGAGTCTTGCCTTCAGATTCTGTCTTGTTGGAAAAATAGTATTTTAGGTCATTTATTATAGATTATTTTACTCGACAATGACTTTCAGGTAAAGAATTTCTATAGATACTTTTCTCATACTAAGGAGATTGATATCATCTTTAAATTGGTGAAATATTATCATTAGAGACTTCAGGTCTCTAATTACTAATTTTCACAAGGCTGGTCAGGAAAGTTATTCATTTGCGATAAATTGGATAACAGCTATAAATGAATGACTATGGCTCTCTTTAGTTAAATATTCACACTCATGTAGTTTCCTAAATAAATATTAATTGTCCCAAGTTAACAAGTCAATACTCAGTAAAATTTATTAAAATTAATATTTCTGAGTAAACAGATGCAAGTAGGAAGGAAACAGTAAAAATATGAATTTCACTTAGATCTGCCAACTTTGTTTTTTATCCTTTCCTTTTACTACATAAAGGGTAAAGGTTAACTTAGCACTTTGAATTCCCTAACGGATTTGGAGTCATAGCTTTTCATTAAGATTCCCATTAAAAGGCTGGAGACATGACTCAGAGAAGAGCGCCTGGTGTGAAGCCCTGGGTTCAGATAAAAATATTCCTCTAAAAGAATGTTTATAACATCTAGCTTCAATTTTAATCAGGCCTTAACCATAAGGACTTAGAATAATGCATTTCCACAATTAACAAAGATGTTAAAGTTTGTTCAATAACTTGAATGAGTGAATGAATGAATGTTGTATATTGCAGAAATTATCTCTGCTAATTTTTCCTAAAGACCTCATTATTGTCACTGTGGGAGTGTCATGTGCTTGCCAGCCAAGTTTGGTAATGTTGGCAAATGGGTGGAAAGTTCAGCTCCCCATTAGCATCTTTAGTGTGAGGAGCAAATGAATGAATAATGAGACTTCTTTGTCTTGCGGAAACAGATAGCTTGCTGAGAATAGCTTAAGCAGAAAGGAAAGACATCATTCTCTATAACTTCAAAGTCCAAGGATGGTCTGGCTTCCGGCACAGCTAAGGGGTTCACATGAAGTCTTCAGAGTCATGTTTCTCTTTCCATGCCTTTTCTAGACTTTGTTCTGCCAGTTGTCTCTTTCCATGTACTGGGTCTGTTATTTCCTAGGGCTTCATAACAAAGCACCACAGACTCAGAAATTTGAAGTAAGAGAGATGAATTTTCTCCTGGTTCTGGAGGCTAGAAGTCCTACATCAAGCTATAGCCAAAGCCACATACCCTCTGAAGATTCTCTCTCTTGCTAGCTTGTTGCGTCTCTCAGCAATACTTGGTATCCCTTGGCTTATAGATGTATTATTCCAGTCTTTCTCCCCATCTTCCTTTTTTTTGGGGGGGGGAGTTGGTTGTGGGGCCTGAACTCTGGGCCTGGGCGCTGTCCCACAGCTCTTCAGCTCAAGGCTAGCACTCTACCACTTGAGCCACAGTGCCACTTCCGGCTTTTTTTTTCTGCTTATGTGGTGCTGAGGAATCGAACCCAGGGCCTCATGCATGCAAGGCAAGCGCTCTACCACTGAGCCACCTTCCCAGCCCTTCCCCATCTTCCTGTATCCTCTTCTCTGTGCAGCTTTTCCAGTTCTTATAACGATACTAGTTATTAGATTTAGGATCCACTATAATTCAGTAGGATCTCATCTAAAATGAACTAATGAAATCTGCAAAGATCTTCCCTCCCTCACTTCCTTCCTTCCTTCCATCCATGGGTCTATAACTCAGGGTCTGGATGCTTTTTCAGCTTAAGGCTAACCCTCTACCACTTTGAACCACAACTCCACTTCCAGTTTTCTGGTGGTTAATTGAGGATAAAGAGTCTCACAGACTTTTCTGTCTCGGCTGGCTTTGAACAGCAATCTTCAGATCTCAGCCTCCTGAGCAGTTAGCATTACAGGCATGAGCCACCAGCACCTGGCTTAAGACCTCGTTTTCAAATAAGGCTTAATTCTGAAATTTCAGAAAGTGGTGGTGGTGGTGGTGGTATATTCTATTGGGCAAAGTTGCAGCCTTTGATTCTGTCCGGATATCGGTCCTGAAGAAGTGCCTTTCTTGAGTTCCTTGTGGCATGTCCATCCCTTACTTAACCACTGGTTAAGAATGACTTCTGATGGTTTAATTTTCATTGCATGACTGAGGAGCTGAGCGTCTCATGAAGAACAAATGCCTAAGGAAACAATAAGTGGAATGTAAACCATATGTGGCCATCCAAAATTGGTTCCCACATGTACCACAAATCCAAACCAGCTTTGGGTATTGGTTGTGATGGGTGAGCTATCTCTTCTCCTGTCTTGGGTTATAGACCTCTCAGTGTTTATCTGGATAAACAAACACCAAGGGTTGGGGATTCTTCTCCAAGTGTGCAGCAACCTGTGGTCATTTGGGTTACTTTAACCTGATATTATTAGTCTAATGAGCTTGCAAACAACAGAAGTTTAATCTCTTAGTTCAGGAGGCTTGGAAGTCTATGATCAAAGAGCCTGAAGATTTAGCATTTGACAAGGGTCTCTTTGCTGGTTTATGATTTTCTCACCTCTGCAATGCCCATCTCTGTAAAACCACCACCACCTTCAGGTTGGAATTCAACCTTTTGCAGGGCATATAACTGTTACACCACATGGCTAAATTCTGACCAATGAAATGTCAGGAGATACTATGTGAGGCTTCTGGAGAGTGACTTTAAAAATGAATTGTCCTTGGTATCTCTCACTTCTGTGGTGATGTCTGATGGCTTCCTCTGGGAGCTATTTGATATCAGGAGACACACTTAGTAATGGACACTATGTGATAGAATAACAACAAAGAAACACAGTCCTTGACACCAGGGAACATCATCCTGGTCTGACACATCTGCACCTTTGGAAGGTCTAACAGAAACTCATATTTTAAGTCACTTTTAATTTGTATTTTGATGTATCCAGTTCCAGATAGAACCTTTGCTTGCCTTTGGGGATAGCTGGTTCCTTGAGGTTTCTCCACTGGATACTTCTTGATTCTGCAAAATCCAGCTCAGATATCATCACCTCCACCTGCCGCCTATGTTGATTCTGATCCTGGTACTTAAGGCTAAACGAGGTCGTTTTCTTAAAGTCATAGCTTCATTTTGTTGTATGTACTTTAGCTTTCATTATAGACTTATTTATTTTCCTCAACTGTGAGCTCCTTGCTATTAGAGTCATTATTTATTCATTTGCCTACTACCAGTGCCTAACTTAGCACCTGGCATTTAGCAGGTGCTGAAAAATATTTGTTGAGTTGACTTCATGTATTAAAAAATGACAAAATCATATACAGATGGCAAACAGGTCTATTGGTGTTCTTCTCTGGCCTCTGGCTCCTGTGTAAAGTAAAGCTTTGTGTTTCAGGCTGACAAAACATGTCTGTAATGGGACTTTGCCTGCTCTCAGGCCTTTCTGGACCTCAGGAAGCTTTCAGGGTATTTCTTGCTGGGCAGTTAGGTATGAAGGAAGAAAAGAGAGGAAGCCACCAGACAGTCCTGTAGGGCTGGTTAGTCCTCAGACTTTCCCCTTCTCTTAAAACAGCTCCTCTTCTTCAACTAGATACAAATTTGACAAGGGCAGAGGCTGGAAGGCATGTTCATTTCCTGCTTATTCCTTCCTTTGCTTCTTGATAAATCTGACTTTATCTATTTCCCCTTCAAAGTCTCTGGAGCACATCCCCTTTTCTCTATTGTCTACATCAGTCTTTGGAGGATATCCTCAAACTGGATTTCTTGTGCCATAAATCATCTCTAAAAAGCCTTAATTTAAAAAATTATCTTTAGGTAGTTGTGCAGAGGAAGCACCACTTACTTTCTCTAATTTTGTGGTGTTATATAGAATTCTTAACTGCATTATCCCTTCCTACCCCCCTTCATTATTCTACCCCTCTCCTTTTGGCTCTACCTTCCTTTTAAAAATTTATGGTAAAGGTGATATACAGAGGGGTTACAGTTATATATACAAGGTAATGACTACATTTCTGGTCAAACATGGTTACCCCCTCCTTCATTTTTCTTTCACTCCCACCTCCCTCAAGTTGTAAAGTTCATTTCCAACATAGTGTCTTGTGAGTATTGTGGTTGCATTGGTTCACCCTTTGTCCTTTGTCTCACCATTTTGTTGTTCCCCTTCCCTTCCCCAGATCATATATGAAAGACACAGGATACCAACATAAAAGACAGTGACAACAGGGGATAAGCCAAAGGGGGGAAGATGAAAGAAAAAAAGAAATAACTTCACATATTACATCATAAATAACAACAATAAAGAAAAATCTCTTGTTTCTATTTCTTGGAGTTCATTTCTATTAGCATCTTTTTATATGGTGGTATGTATATAGCTAGTGAGCTATTGTGATCCTCTGCTAGGACTATACTAGACATATACTAATTATTACAAATGAGGGAAACCATGGAGCCTATATTTTTCTGCGTCTGGCTTACTTTATTTAATATGAAATTTTCCAAGTCTTTCCATTTCCTTACGAATAGGGTGATGTCATTCTTTCTGATGGAAGCGTAGTATTCCATTACACGTATCTATCTATCTATCTATCATCTATCTATCTATCTATCTATCTATCATCTATCTATCTATCTATCTATCTATCTATCTATCTATCTATCTATCTATCTATCTATCTATCTATCTATCAATCTCACATTTTCTTGATCCATTCATCTACTGAGGGGCATCTGGGTTGGTTCCATATCTTAGCTATATCTATCCTCCTTTCGCATGTACCCATTTTCTGTTACTGATTAGATTGGGCTTTAACCTAGTGTTTCTAAAAGATTATATGATTTGGGCTCTCTGTAGAGTCTATTATACTTCAGTTAATTTATTTGTGAGCACTTGCATACCACCCAATATGCTTACTTATAGACTTATAGATATACCCTGGTTACCACAGATGAGGGAAGCCATGCAACCCTTGTTACTCCGGGTCTGGCTTACTTCACTTAATATAAAATTTCCAAGTTTTTCCATTTCCTTATGGATGATATAATATCATTATTTCTAATAGATGAGTAAAATTCAATTGTGTATATACACCACATTTTCTTTTTTTTTTAATTGTGAAAATACTGTACAGATGTGTTACAATTACATGGGCAACATAATGAGTACATTTCTTATCAAGCATTGTAGCCTCCTCCTTTGTTTCCCCTTCCCATCTTCCCCCCACCCTCCCACCCAATCCTTCCTACTACCCCCTCCCCTGCACCAAAGTTGTAAAGTTCATTTTTCCCCCCCCCCGCACCAAAGTTGTAAAGTTCATTTTCGACATAACGACTTGTACATCTCATTGTTGCAGTGGGTCCAGAACACCACATTTTCTTGATCCCTTCATCCATTGAGGAATATCTAGGTTGATTCCATATCTTGGCTATGTACTTGGATAGTGTACATACAAATCATTTTTGCTATCGTCCCCAAGGAGTTCATTCTTAAACACAAGTCAAAATATCACTCTTTCCCCCAAATCACATTGGCTTCCTAGCATTTCCCAACTAAGTACAAATGCTTAGCACAGTTCTCAAGTTCCATGGAGATCCAACCTTAATCTACTTGGCATGATTTGGATATAGTTTGCCTTGAAAGGTTCATATATCAGAAGTTTGGTCCCCAGTATGGAAATATTGGGAAATGGTGGGACCTTTAAGAGGTAGAAACTGATCCCTTCTTGTGAAACTCAATCTATCAGGAGACCAGCATTAAGCCTTTCTGGGAAGATGACCCTATCACCTCCCACTAGACACCAATTCTTAAAGGTACAAGCATTGTTCAGTTCTGTAACACTGGGGGAATTAAGCCTGAACTTAGATTCAAACCATGGAAGCTCCTCCTTCTCTGGGAGTCTTTTCTGAAAGGGGACCTTACCTCAGTCAATAGGGAGGTCCAATAACAATGACTCAAAAAAAAGAGAGAGAGAGAAAGATAGGGGAATTTCTGTTTCTTTTCTCTAAAGCCATTTAATTTAATGTAATTTATTTTATTTTTTTCTTGGTATGTGACTATTTACCTTTTCTCCAACTTTGTCCACAGAGAAAGGGCATTTGTTGATACCAAACACACATACCTATGTGTGTGATGTGTGTGTTATGTGATATGTGTGTGATGTGTGTGTTATGTGATATGTGTGTGATGTGTGTATGTGTGTGATGTGTGCCATGTGTGTGTATGTGTGTGTGTGTGTGTGTTTGCATAACACACATCACAAAGAGACATTTTTTAATGCACAAAGAAGAACTTGCTTCAAGCAAGGCCAGTGAGATCAAAGGAGGATATTCTTAGGAGAAGAACACAAAGGCAAAATTCTTATGTGCATCTGATCATATAAAATAATAATGAAATAAACTCTAGGAAATTGAAACAAGAGGTTTTGTTCTTCATTAAAAACAGAAATAGAAGGCAAAGCAACTTTTAGAAAGCTGGTTTTTTTTCCCGTTACAGAATGATAGCTCAAACTTCAAAGTGTCCACAAACTGCCCAGAGATCAAGCTGAAATGCACATTCTGATTGAGTAGATCTGGAGAGCATCTTGAGATATGTGCTATGTAAGCTCCGGAATGAGAACTTTTCTGCCTTTCTTTGTGTTGCTGATGGTGAATTCTGGGGCGGTCGCACAGGTAGAGAGATCAGAAAAAAATCTCTATGTAGGGTTTCCTGGTTCTTGTCATTGTTGGAGAAAGAACTCAGAGATGATAGGAAGTAAGAAATTGGGAGGAAGTTTTATAAAGGTGAATGTGTACTCATGAGAGAGTTGTACTGTGGGGGTTCTCTTGGTGGGTTTTATATGAAATCTGGAGAATGTGGTACAAAATTATGAAGTTCTTTTGTCTTTTTTTGACTCAACAGGAATGATTTATTTCTTTGGTGTGGTAGGTCTCAGGTTGGAGCGGTAAGCATATCCTCAGTTGAAGCTGTTTTTGTAACACAAAGCTTAGAGTGACAATCGTCAATCCTATATTTCCATGCTATGTGCTTTGTGGTTTCTTAGTTCTTGTTTATTTTCCATATTCCATCTTTTTTATTCTTTAAGTTCTTTCCTTTGACCTCGTGTTCTCTAGGTCAGTCTGTATTTTACCTGGAACAAATTTTGGAAATCAGTGTGTCTGGCAATTCAAATAGCATCTTAGTTACCTGGCAATGAATTATGAGTAAATTGCCAGTGGATGGATTAAATAATCTACCACCTTACTTGTCATGTTGTTAATGAAAGCAACTGAGCTCTTAGTAGCTGCCAAACAACTATGATATCTATATCTATATCTATCTATCTATCTATCTATATATACATATATAATTAATTTTTACAAGAGCCCTGAGAGGGACTTCTAATAATCACCTCCATTGAATAGATGAGGAATTGAAGGTGGAGAGTGACCCAGTGGTTTTCCTGGTGTTGAATCAGCCATTGTGAGAACTCAGTTTCAGCCTAAGAATCTCTCTTGTCTCTCTTTGAGTACCTTATGGGGGCTTCACATTCTCTCCCACTTAATTGATGAATTGCACTAATATTTAAATCAATAACATAGTTATCTAAAGTTGGAAGCCTTATCATTTTGCCTTAAAGCATAGATTTCCAAGTGATGGGAATAGAAAGCTCTCTAGAACAGAGGTTCATAGTGGAGTGCTTGGAGTAGCATCCCAATTTGAAAAATTCTTAAGTTATACACACAATTGGCCAGACAGGGGAAATGAGTTTGCACACGTGACAAAAAGGGAACAATTTCTAGAACTTTACTGGCCTGTCTATGAATGGAGAAGCACAGGTACTGTGATTTTCCCCTTTCAGACTCTAGTTATTTGTCTCATTTCTCTCGGTGTTCTGTTCATCACTGATTTTCTCAAGGCTGTCCTTCTGGTTGGCATGTAGCAGCACTATTAAACCGTTGGTAGAATTAGGCTTGGAATCCACGAGCCTTTTGTGTAGAATTCTATTTCTCACCTAAAATGAGATTCCCGAATCCTGCCTGTGACAATGGGAGATAAAGTTTGCATCTCCCAGCTTGCCACTAGGCTGTGCTGTTGATCTGTGCTCAGGTCCTGCATTGCTTCCTTCTCTCAGTGACCAGGCATTGTTCAAAACGGTGCTCTCTACCAACAGTCAGATTTCCTGGATGTAATGTCACACAGCAATGATCGATACTGAATAGGATGGGGGCAGATCATTAGCTGCCTCCCCTTCCTTTGTAATTGCTTTTGCATATGATGTCCCTGTAGGACCCAGCACCACCTAGCCTGTATTTCCGAAGATTCACAGATTCATTCAGAAAGCCTACAGGTTGCTGGCAACTATTTCAAAGGGTTATGTCTTCCCCATTCCACCTGCCCCACCATGAATCTGATGGAAAATAGTCCCTTTAGGGCAAGCTGCGCTTAGTTCCCGTCTCCATTTTAGTTGGGTAACATTAGATTGTATATCTTATGAGAATCTCCCTGGAGGGTGTGTAGGGAGTTTTAAGCGTGGGGAGGGAAAATGGAAGCTTTCCTGACTGGACTGGCAGTAGTTAATAGTTTCCTTGGAGTAGGCTGCTCCCAGCTTCCTATCCTAACCCTTGAAAGGCTGCCCCTCCCCAAGCAAATCCTTCTTTGTCCCTCATATACTGGACTGCCTGTAGGTGGCAGCATAGCTGGGGAAAACACCTCGAGCCCGGGCTGGGATGGGGAGTCTAGCTGGTGCTGGGTCTTCCTGTAATACCCAGGGAGTGTCTTTAGGCAAGTTGCTTCCAGACCCAAGGTCTCCATTTCCTCCTCTGGAAAATAGAGGCTTTGCTCTATCAGGGGGCCCTGCTCCATCAGGGTCTGGGAGTGCTTTTCGTATAATAGGAAGTGCTCCTCAAGTACGACGCATTTAAAGGATCAGGGAAACCTGGGCTGATGGTTTTAACTTGGTTCATGGCCTTGGGCAAATCTCTTCATAGCTCTAGGCCTGAAATTGCTGATTTTTAAGAAAACATGACTGGAGTGGATGATGCTTTTCTTAGTCCATTCACAATGCTGTAACAAAGCATCGTAGATGGAGTAATTTACAGGCAATAGAAATGTATTCCTCCCCAGTCCTGGAGGCTGCAAGTCTAGCAGAATGCTCTGTGTCTGACTAGGTGTTCCCTCCGCTGCATCCTCACACAGTGGAAGGGATAATTAGCTCTCCTGTACCATTAAAAAAAAGGTCATGAATCCCATTTTAGGGCTGTACTCTCATGACTTAATCAACTCCTAAGGGTACCACCTCTTGACATCATGACATGGGCAATTAGGTTTCAACTTGTGAATTTCAGAGGACAAAGCATTCAAATCAGAGCAGAGCTTTAAGGTCTTTTCCATTCTGCACTTCCACCTCTTCTGTGTTCTCCACCTTCACTGCCTTGACCTGGGCAATTATCAAGTAAGCTAAAGAACATGGAGGCAAATATATGAATGAGTAATTAGAATATCCTAGACCATTTGTCCAGTATAATTCATCCTTTTCCAGGGGACAAAAACAACCACAAAGCCTTCTTTTCCCAGTCAGCTGGTGAGTTAGCGGCTCACATGCACACCCCCTCCAGCCTTCTAAACCTCCCCAGGTAATGTCAGTTCTGTGCTTGCTCCTTGTTCCTCAAAATGCAAAAACTGATGTTGTTCACAGGTTTTTCTTCATATTTGCTCTTGTTTTCTCTCTTATTGTTCTTACATCAGTTAGAGATAAAAGCTAAGACTCACTGCATGTCCTGACGATGTGTACATACCTTTCTTCATTTGTGAAATAGATAACTGCAATGGGACTCTCAGTAAATCCCACATTCTGATCAGCTAATACAGTGCCCAACACTTTGATAATGACTTAAAAAGAAAAATTTTCCATAAATGAATGAAGAGAGCAGATGGGAAAAAGAATGAATAAAGATATTTTTGAGACTTGCAAATGGAATTGCTTTCCTGATTTCAGTTTCAATCTTCTCATTGTTGGCATACAGAAAAGCTAATGTTTTCCAAAAGATTACAAACCAGGAGACAGTAAAGCCATTAGCACAACCATGTTCATTGTAGCACTATTCACCATAGATAAGGTGTGGAATCAGCACAGACACCCCTCAGTAGATGAATGGATCAATAAAATGTGTTAACTATACATAATAGAATTTTACTCATCCACTAGAAAGACTAACACACCATTTGTTTCTTCGTGTGTCAGTCATGGGGCCTAAACTGTGGGCCTGGGCACTGTCCCTCAGCTCTTCAGCTCAAGGCTAGAGCTCTACCACTTGAGCCACAGCAACACTTTGGCTTTTTCTGCTTATTGAACCCAGGGCCTCATGCATGCAAGGCAAGCACTCTACCACTGAGCCACCTTCCCAGCCCCCATTTGTAAAGAGATGGAAGGATCTAGGAAAAAAATATGTTAAGTGAAGTGAGATAGGCCCAGCGTGACAAAGATTGCATGTTTTCCTTCGTACGTGGAAGCTAGAACTAGCTTATAATCATAGAGTACATACGTCGGGTAGTATGCAAGTGTATACAAATGTATTAACTGAAATAGGGTAGATTTAAGGGAGAAGTCAAATAGGGAAATCCTTTAGAAAGGCAAAGTCAAAGTTCAACAAAATAAAAGTGAGATAAAAGGGGTGGGGCAGGGTCAAGGGGCAAAGGGTAGTTAAATGAAGTGGAGAAGGAGGGAGAATGCTGTTAAGAATTCATTGTATATCCCACAAGATTAAGAAAACAAGGAAAGGGGTGGGTTGGGAGGGATGAATGAGAATGTTGAAGGGATGACATTAGTCAAGGTGCATTGTTTTCATAAACTGCTTTGTTAAATGGCAACTCCTTTGCACAACTACTTAAAATAACTAATAATAATTTTAAAAGAATGAGTACAGAACAAATGAACGAGGCCTGATAATGAATTTCAAGCTTGGTGGCCGTGTTGTGGGTGAGGACAGATCCTGTTATCTCATAGGGCAGGTGGCTGTCTACTCCACCAAAGCACGCCATAATAATCCTTTTTATGTTGCCTGAGCAATTGATGTCAAGGTCATACATTTGCAATCTCAGGCTCAGTCTTTTTTTTTTTCTTGTTTGATATTGTGTGTGTTCAAGTGTAGAATTCATGTTCTCTTTTATTTTCCTTGAAGGTTAAACTTTTGCTTTTTTCATCTATAAAGATGTTTTAAAAATCCCATCTTGAGGCTTTAAAGATTTTTCTCTCAGCAGCTAGATGTAGATATATAAAATCCACCCACATTATAAGTGAAAATGATTGATACACATCAGAAAAAGTTATCTGCATCAGATAATAAAACCCAGCTCAAGTCTCTCTTTAAAAAACTCACTCCAGAAATTTAACTGAAAAAGCAGGTTTCTTAGAAGCTCAATGGTAGGTAACTTAAGAGCGAGGAGAGTTGGTAATGGAGAGTAAGGTCACATTTATTAATGTTCCAGGCCCTCTATCCAGGATACACCCTTTAATCCTTCCATAGTACAAGGCAGTTAGCACCAGTCCTAATATTTCAGGGGAGGGAATTAGAGGCTCTGATGTATGAAAGAAAGTGTCCACACTTCCCTGTGCTAGTTGGTGGTACTTCTGCCCAGTTAGGTTTCTGTTCCCGCAGTCACACCGTAGAAATGATATTCTCATTGTGGAGTCATTGGTAGGACTGCAGATTCAAGTATGGGCAGCCTTTGCTCACACACCTCTTTTGATCACACCTTTTTAAAGGTTGAGTCCTGGCATGCCTTGGTCTTCCGTAGGTTCAGTGTGAGGGCCCGTAATCAGGCAGAATCAGCTCCTCCACTTGTTAGTTAGGAGGCTATGCATGCCTTGTTTTCCTCAACTGCAAAATGGGCATAAGAACATTGACTACTTTGCAGAATGGCTTTGACGATGAAGTGACATAATGAATATAAAGTCTTTAGAAGTTAACCTGGACATAGGAGTAAGTCCAAGGTTTAACTTAGTCCTGGGATGAGTTGACAAGAAAGTGTTTGTGAGTTTTCCCCTTTGCTTCACACTAGGCTCCTCCCAGTCCACCTCTGTCCCTAAGCTTACTTTGCAATGAGTTTAAAAAGTCCTGCCCAGCTTCAGTCTTGTGGAAGTGGTCTTAACAAATACTCAACTCTGGGATGATCATGGGTATAATTTGGAGGACTGACCTCCCCTGTCCATGAGGAGAGGGGGCCGTGGTGGGGCAGGGAGTAGGGGCTGATGCTCTAGGGGGAAAAAGACAGGAGGCCCATGGTGGAGAAGAACTGTGAAGCCCTGAGCTACCAGAAAGAAGGGATGAGAGGTTGTCAAAGGAGCAAGACTTTGTCATGGGAAATGACAGAAGGGAGCTGGATGGGTGGAGCCTCCATCCTTTATGTAGCAGGCTATAGATGATATTTCCAGGGTAAAGGTTTACATGGTGCAGGGTTTTGAGCACCAAAAGAGTCCTTCCATCAAGTGGACCTTCTGCACTTGACACGAGGACTGCATGGGAGAGAGACCCTTCTTGATGCAAAAAGCCTGGCCTCATGGCATCGTGGTCTATATTGGTTAATGGCACAGGGCTAGAGGTGTAGAAACAGTTGAAATCTTTCACCACCACTGCTTGTTCATATGAAGATGCTAATGTTCTCTCACCTAAAATGTTGTGACGATTAAATGAGTTAGTTAGTGTGTTTGGAGCAATGCCTAGCACAGAGTAAGTGCTCAATAAAATATTAACTATTTGCATCATTATGGAGCCTCAGGGGAGATGGGATGCTTCCCCCATTATCTGGGAATGGATTTTATTGCCGATCTTGGCTGGCGAGGCTGAGTTAGATTTGACCTGAGTTGAAAAAATGCACAGAAACATGACATTTCTTAAACTGGGGTATGAGTGAAGCAATTCATATGTCCTTCAGCTCGTCTCGTTTTTGTTGGGGTGAGTGGTATCTTTGCAAGCACCGTTTCTCAGGCCTTGTCCAGATGCAGTCACCACCATGCAGTTCCCCCAGACTTAGGGTTCTCCCCTAACCCTCCCATCTCTATTGTGGCCTGAGATATGGTCCCTGTAGCTTCTGTTTCTACCTTCCCTGTTGGCTGGAAATACAGCTCGGTGCCTTTGCTGCCTGCTACAGGTCTTCCTGCTGATCTTCATGGGGAGAGTGAGTGGGAAGACAGAGATGAGTAAGGAACAAGTTGCTGGTGTAGCCATCTTGGTTCTTGGTTCCCTTCGTGAGAACCTTCATTGATGTTTTTCTTACTCCAGAAGGTCTTTCTTTCCTGTCCTCAGTCTCCTCTTACCCTTAAAAAACCTCATTTCCTGAAGAGCCAAGACAACACTCAGGAGATACCAGCATAGCCTGCAGTACGATAGAGGAGTCTCAGTCCACCTGCCCCCTCTCAACATTTCCTATCTCGAGGAATCTTAAGCACAGAGCACAGAGTCTGGGAAGAGCTCTCACCCAGGGGCTTTGTGTGGGCTTTGTTGTAGGGTGGTCGACAGGGCAGCAGCAGTGTGGGGGAGAGGCCAGGGGTGCAGCACCAGGCTGTACCGCATCACTAGAAGGCACAGTTGGTTGCTTGTGTGGGATGTCCTTACACCACATTGGGACCATCTGTCATGTGTAAGAAGGGACAAGATTACATCTGCTGCCTCCTTCTTACCTGCTGCCTTTCAGTGGCCAAACATTTTTTCCCCCAGAATCTGTTCTTCTGTTCTTTCTAGATAGGCCACAGAGTTGCTGTAAGTGTGGATGAAGAAGTCAGAGCTACTGTTTCACAGCATAGTTCTCCATCCGAGTCTAGGAGTGACTGGGAAGCAAGACTGTAGCTAGTTCTGATTGGTTCTGGGCCCTGGAGTAGCTCTGAGTGGCTGTCCAATATGTGGTAGGTGATGCCAAAGGCAACTGCTGCTTGCGGCATGGTGGCCAGGGGGCTCCTCGGAGATGGTGAGCTTGGGGAAGTTGGTGGTGGGTTGATATGGGAGAGGAAGGGATACCCTCTTCTTAGTGACAGTGATATAAGTTAACTCCACTGTGTGCAACCACTATCTCAATATGTGCCTTAAGAATTCCCTGGAGACCCATCATAGCACTGAGATGTACAAGACACTATGTTGAAAATGAACTTTACAACTTGGGGGGGGGTGGGAAGGTGGGGAGGGAAGGGGTGGTAGGGGAAAAACCAAGGAGGAGGTAACAATGCTTGATAGGAAGTGTAGTCATTACCTTACTTATGTAACTGTAACCCCTCTGTACAGTATTTTTACAATTAAAAACCATAAAAAATTCCCTGGAGAGACAGGAATAGGGATAGGGATGGGAAAGGAAGGAGGGAGGGAGGGAGAAAAGGAGAGAGACAGAGAGAGACAGAGAGAGACAGAGAGAGAGAGACAGAGAGAGACAGAGAGAGAGACAGAGAGAGACAGAGAGAGAGACAGAGAGAGAGAAGAGAGAGACAGAGAGAGAGACAGAGAGAGACAGAGAGAGAGACAGAGAGAGACAGAGAGACAGACAGATTTAGATTCTTTTTTTCAGAAATTTTTATTGTTGTTGTAGAGTTTATGTACAGAAGGGTTGCAGTTACATGAATGAGTACAATTCATTTTGGAACATATTCCCCTTTTGTCACTCTCTCCTAATTTTTTCCTCCTATCCCCATGCACAAGATGAACAGTTCATTTCCCACAGGATCTAATGAGTACACTGTTGTATTTGTTCACCCTTGTTCTACTGTGTCTGTGCCCCCACTTACTCACCCAAATACAAACAAACAAACAAGACAAAAGGAAAGAAAACAAAAACGCAACAATGGCAACTAAAAATGTCTCTTGTTTCCTTTTCTTGGAGTTTATTTCATAGAATATGAATATGAATATGCATGTAGCTATTGAGCCTTTGACAACCAGTCCTATGCATATCCTCCTTTGGTCTCAGTGTGTCAATGTCTAAAATCCTATATAATTTATTATGTCCCAGTGTGTGCATAAAAACAAACTTTCAAAACCTCAATAACCCAATCATTAAATAGGCTAAAAACTTGAAGAGAGACTTCTCAGAGAAAGAAATAAGAATGACCAATGAAGACATGTTCAACATCTCTGGCCATAAACGAAATGCAAATCAAAACAACAATGAGGTTCCACCTCACTCAGTTAGAATGGCCAATACCAGAAAACTAACCATAAAATACTAGCAGGGATGTGGCCAAAAGGGAACTCTATTACATTGTCAGTGGGAATGTAAACTTGTCCAGTCACTCTGTAAAGCAGTATGTAGGTTCCTCAATTCTACTTCTGGGCCAATGGACCCCATACCAGGCTACACTAAAGCCACCAGCACAACCGTGTTCACTGAGACTTAGATTCTTATCTCTTGCCCTTTGAAAGGGACACACTTCTCACTTCTCTCCATCATGCTGTGCAAGTCAGTGACCTTAACCCAACTTTACACTAGAGGCACAGCCACTATTTACATAGACACCCGCTGCTCACATCTCTTGCTGCTGTCCTCAGCTCTGTCTTTTGGATCCACTCTCATAGGAGGCTTCCTTTGTCTATTTCCCATCCATGGCTCAGCGGTGTGGATTTTAGCTTAGAACCCTTCCTGGTAGAGGATGTTCCACTGACCTGTCCAGAAGGTTCTGAAGCATCTCGCCTTTGCAAGTTTTAGGACAGTTTTGCTGGTGCTAAGGATCTCTCTTCTTTGGTCCCTCACAGGTGTTTCTGTCAGGAAATATCTGAACCTCTCAGGGGCCCCAGGTCAAAACATGTGTCATGATAATGGGCAAATATCCATCCAACCCTGAATTACTGTATTTCCCTGCTACTAAAATTTGTCTCATATGTGTTCCTTAGCTTCCTATTTAGCCCAAATAACCTAAAGTCACAGATGACCTAAAACCATTCCATTTTCCCCTCCATCCAGTGGCATTCTGGCTGCTTCCCCAGAGCATGGAGGGTCCTGTGGGCCTGGATGCTGCTCTGTGTGGATCTTCCTTCAGCCATTATTTCTCTCTCTTCCTCTTGTATGACTTTGCTGTATCGCTTCAGCACTTGCTCCAGCAGCTTTCTAGGCAAGAGTTCAGACGAGATTAATATTCTGACTGAAAATATCTGCAAATGTCTTTAGAGTAATCCTTCAACTGGAAATAGTCTAATGATATCCTAATTGCTTTGTTTTTTTTTTCCTATGTGGAAGTTGGAAGGATCGTAACAATAGAATGTCTGAGCATGGGACTTCTTTCCCTTACTGTCCTGGAACTGATGGCCACTTTCTATCTGAAGACTCGAAAAGGATGAAAAGATGGAGGAGCCTGGTCTCCTTCCTAGCCTGATGTGCAGGCTGCACCTCTTCTCTTCCTACCAGTTACTCTTGTAGGTCTGGGGGTTGGTCATTATGCTCCAGATACTTTGTATCCTAGCATCATATCCAGCACTGACCATTAAAGTCTTTGAAAACATCCTTCAATAACAGCCTAATATTCTAATACATAGATACACCATAAAATTGATTTAGTCAGTTGCTATACCACAGGCATGTGGAGTTTCAGGCTTTATTCGATACTATAAACAGTGATATGAAAGAGTGCCTGTAAGTCTTTGTGAACAATTTAAGATTTCTTATTTTGTCCCCCGCAGTGTGTTCCTATGTAGGATCTCAGTCTGGGGGTGACAGTGCACATGCCCTCAGGTGTTTCATGTTTCTTTTTCTTCACAGACAGTTTAGGATGGGACTCTGTTTTGCATATCCCTAAGTACAAGTGCCAAGGAACATTTAGTCTCCCTTTCCCACACAGAGGACAGAAATCCCTTGCCTGAAAATCCTTTTTGTTAAAGGGAGGCTTTCTCATGCATGCAAGGTGACATCATCTCCAGTCTCAGCTGTCCACAGAAACTCAAAGCTGTGATCTTTCAAAGTCACGATTTCTCAATCCACCATTGAGCTTCTAAAGCTCAATGATAACAAAAAAGTACACACCTTGTTCTTCCAAGTTCTGAACACTTAGAGAACTCAGATGACTTTAGAATTCTGCTCTCCATGAGGTCTGATGCACACAGGATAACAGGATAAACACTGCATTGTATTTGTTGGATAATTTCCCTCTTTAAAGTGTTTGCACATCTGGAAACACATCTGATCTCCACTGTATCCCTTATGAGGTTTCAAAGTCAGGCTTGCTGTTCTTCTTACTGATTAAATGGTCTCAGATAGGTACAAGGTCACATAGGGATTTCAAAGCAGATCTGGGTCTTGATCTCTGACTTTCCAAATCAACATTGGGCTGAATTCAGTTGGCACCATCACTGGAGTCTTTCAGAAAACAAAGAACAACCAGAGAACCAGAAAGACACAGTTATTAGTGAAAAGACTTTGATGCTGTGGAGTTAGGAAGAAATCCTGGCAAATATCTCCTCTGAGTCATGTGTTTTTCTCTGCAAGAAGAGAACAAACCGATTGCTTCTTGTGTTGTTATAAGTATCAGAACACACATGTGAGAGCAGCTAGCACAATGCCTGTTGTACAGCAACTATCCAAATGCATGAACGTAACTGTTAGTATGTCGGTGCAAGTAAAAGCCTTGAGTCACTGAACAGTTAAGACAGACATCCGGTATGACAATCCAGACGCAGGCAAAGGGAAGGGATTTATTAGGGGCAGACACAAGATTTGAACCAGACATCTGTCTTCTTGCCCATTGTTTATGCCCATCTGTGAGAGATTTAAAAGTTCCCCATGACACTTGAATCCAAATCCATTAGACACTTCAACTGTCTTGTTCCTCAGCCCTCTGAATGCAACATTTGACCTGTGTGCTATCTATCTTCTCACCGTGTGCCCTTCATGCTATTTATTGTTTTCATCCTTCCATTCTGGCTGCTCAATTTCATCTTTACCTTGTCCTTTTGGAATGTTGTCACTGTGGCTACCTCATGGTCTCTTCTCACCCTAGGCCAGCTGCCCAATGATGCCCTGTCCTACGGCCTTGAATTTGCTGATTTGTTAGACTGGAAGGCTTTTGTCTTAGCCCTTCTAAAGCCTGATCTACTTTCCAAGTCTTAATCCATCTTTTCTCAGAGAGACTCAGTCTTATTTCTTGTATGGTGACTTGCACAGTCTACATGTATTGATTTATTGGGCTACACTGGTATTTGTGGCCCTTCCGGCTAGAATGGGAATTTGGGCATATGGAGACCTTATCTACCAGGGCCCGGCAGAGTCAATGATTCATAATTCAGATCCAGGTGTCTAACTCTAGAGCCCTATGACTTTGCTCAACTCCAGATGTGACTTCCTTGGGTCCTTGCTCTGGTAAGGTTTGAGATCCAGTTGCATCTGGACAGGGGTTGAGGCCAGTGTCACCCAAGAGGCTGCTGCACAGGTGACTGGTGCCTGGGCTGGAAAGACACAAGTAGATGGATCTTCTTGGACTTCCCTCTATCTCTAATTGTTCCATATGTTCCTCCTGATGCTATGACTTCAAGCTCTAACAGGCATGTATCCTGAAAGAGACCATGGGCCAGGTGGAAGTCATTTGGATCCAGTTTTAGAACCATGCAGCATCACTTCTGTTCATTCTTGATTGGCTGAGGCACTTACAAAGTCTGTGTGGACTTAAGGGGAGAGAACACGAGACCCAGTTCTTGACAGAGAAGTGTCACATAGCCAGAAAAGTTTTGTGATGGGATTTATATTGGGGTAGCTATTTTTGAACAACACAATCTACCACACTTGCCACTTGAAATTCTGTTGGCTTCTATACCCACACACTTTCTAGTGATTATTGTTACAGAGATAGGATGTAGTCATTTGTCTAACGAGCACTCTGCTGCCTTCTGTTGGCACCCGGATTCCCATCTGGGAGAGCAACTTTCCCAGAAAGTGAAGTCTTGGTGGAACTATTAAGTGTGGGTATGAGCCTCAAGCTTGGCCACTCAGGTCTTCTCTGTTAAGAACTTGGATTTGAAGCAGAGTGATGGGAAGCAGAAAAAAATGAAAATGGGAATCGGGAAACAATGAAGCTGATTTTTCCTTTTAATTGTGCTCAGAGCATAGGATCAGCCATCATTGCTGTCCTTTTGAAGCCCAGATATTGAACTTTGCCTTTGATGCTTGGAGCTACTCTGGTCTTCCCTCCCCACTTTCCCAGCCCCCCATTTTTTCTCAAGTTAGCTAAAGCTACTTTCTTTTGCTTGCAACCAGTGAAGTCTAACAGGCCCCATTACTTGCTAATGAGCTGTCATGGATACAATTGTTAAGTACCTTAATGTTGTTTCACTGGCCAGTGGTTCAAGTAGAGGGTAAGGAGCTCTGCCAGC
Source organism: Dipodomys ordii (assembly GCF_000151885.1). Taxonomy (NCBI): domain Eukaryota; kingdom Metazoa; phylum Chordata; class Mammalia; order Rodentia; family Heteromyidae; genus Dipodomys; species Dipodomys ordii. The sequence goes on from NW_012267298.1 coordinate 7,314,430, forward strand.
TGCTCTGGTGAAAACAGGGATGACTACTCTTCCTTCCTAGCTCTCCAGAGAGAGGCACAGGACGTGGACTTGAATCTCAATTGTGCTGTGTGACTTCATTACAAATTACTGAACTTCTGTTAGCTCAGGGACCCTCCCTGGTGTATACGTCCAGTAGTCTTCAGTAGACATGAGCTTAATGAGAGTAGGAATTTTGTCTTATTCTCTTCTGCAGAACTAAAAAGTATCGCATAATGGATGCTCAATAATAGTGGTCACATGTAGGAGAAACAGGGCATTGAATAGCTGCTTCACAGAGCCACCATGAAGGAAACTACGGGTAGGAAACTATTTCTGCATCATTTGTCTATCTCTAGGATCTAGCACTGCCTCAACACACAAAGTAGTTAAGTTAAATATAACATACACAGGAGTACCAAATATGAATTTGCAGGTGCACAAATTTGCCTAGAAAACACAGACCTGGAGAAAATATTCAGTTCCAACCTTTGCCTTTCTAATTTGAGCAGTGCATTAATTAGTTAGGATATAGAAAAATGAACTTCTAAAAACCAATTTATTTATTTCTGCTATTGCTTTCCTCTAATGATTCCATCTAGATCTCCCCAACTCCTGCATCCATTGTGCTTGTTCCACCCCACTGCCATTGATGCAAAAACTGGGTATGTGTCTGTGTGTATACATGTGCATGGACAACATGCAGGTGCATGGAGGTACATGGGTAGACATATGTATACTCACATGCAAGAGAACCTATGTGGGCATATGCACACAGACAGTACATGTGTGTGTAAATGTGTGTACTTGTATGCATGTGTGCATGAACATATAAATGCATGTGCATTCACACTTGTGCATGTATGTTCATATGTGTATGTGCCTGTGTGTATTTAGGGCAGATGGATGCCTACTTGTTATATATATATATATATATATATATATATAAAGTTTTGGGGCTTGAACTCAGGGCCTGGACACTGTCCTTGAGCTCTTTTGTTCAAGGCTAGCACTCTACCACTTTTAGCTGCAGCTCCACTTCTAGTTTTATGGTGGTTAATTGGAGGTAAGAGTCTCATGAACTTTCCAGCCTGGGCTGGTTTTGAGCCACAATCCTCGGATCTCAGCCTCCTAATCTCAGGGTTATAGGCGTGAGCCTTCAGTGCCTGGTTCATATCTTTTTTTTCTTTTTGGTGAAAGATGACCTTGTGAGATGTTTTGAATTCTTCAGGCCAGTCCTTACTATGTAGCACTCCCTTTCCATTCTCCCAGTCTCTCAGTAAGAAGGCAGTTATTACAGAGGTGGGTGTGGCAGGTGATTTTGTTTGGATTATATTTATGAGATTTATGATTCCTAATCCTCAGGTCTACCATGGGTAGTATGTCAGTTTAGTTTGGGGGTGTGATAAACCATGCCCGATTGTGGTTGGGTAACACACGAAACATTTGTTATTTTTGTGATTCTGTGGGTTGTTTGGATGGTGTTCTGATTTAAGCCATTGTGGTGGGACCAGCCTAAAATGGTTTTACACTCTTTTTGGGGGTGCCCCAATGTGATATCAGGGATTCTTCCCAGATGGTGTTTCCGGGTCTTGCATAGTAAGAGAAAGTTTCTCAGGAGTGAAGAAGAGTAGGCCCCAATATACTTATGCTTTCCATATCATACAGCTAATGTTCTGGTGGCTAAAGCCAAGTGGCCAAACTCAGAGATGGATTAATGAATCCCATTGTTTGGCACAAAGACAGGTCAAGACCCCAGCAAAGGAGCATGTGCTCTAGCATGGAGGGAATTTATGGCCACTTTACCACTGACCACAATACAAAAGAGATAAGTCTAGGAAGCTAAGGACATAGAGGACGGGGCAAGGTGAGAGTCATGCATCTGGGAGCTCTTGAGGGCCTGGACTCAGGACATCTGTTTACTTTTCAGGCAAAGAGTCAATGCTTGCTTTATTTTCTGTGCTTTACTGGAAGCTGGACAAGCAGATGTTCTTTGTCCTCAAGGAGCTCACAGCTTGGTGAGGAAGGCCTGATACCTGCTGGGGAGGATCATCGTGGGCAGCTCCCAGAGATCCTGGGCAAACAGCCTAGGGACATCCATAAACAATTGAGGAAGATGATGCCTATTAGTAAGGGGGCAGCGATGGTGAGCAGGCGGGTGGGGGGGCAATGCTGCTGCCACAAGTCAGTTGTGACCATCAGGTGGACTCTCTAGATGAAATCCTGGCAACAGGCTTGTCTCAAAAACTCTGAATGGTGTCTAGAGAATGCTGTAATATTTAAGCTCTCTAGGTGGAAGGGGTGTTTAGATTTCACCTATTCAGTCATTTGGTTTTATAGTTTCATGGTTCTGACAATACTATGCATTTTTCAAATATCTTTACTAGTCAGGAGAGGCTAACTACTGTAACAAGACTCAAATCTAACTACTGTAACAATCCTCAGTCTCAGTGGCTTAACATGTCAAATGTTTTTATTCACACCAAATCTTTCACAGATGCTCCTGGTCATCAGGTAGCTTTTTATGGGGTTATTATAGAGCCCAAGGTTCCGTCCATGTTGTGACTCTGCCTTTCCCAGGCCCAGGAGCCCAGAGGTCCACCCTGTATTTAGCCACCAATGGAGGAAGAAGTTACGTGTGTAGTTTTCTGTTATTGTAACAAAATACCCAAGATGATCAACTTGCAGAGAGAAAAGGTTTACTTTGGCTGATGGCTTTGGAGGTTTCAGACCATGTTATTTGGTTTCCTTGTTTTGGGGCCTGTGGTAAGGCAGAACAGCATGGTGAGAATGTAAAATAGAGGAGTTTGATCACTTCAGGCAGCTGGAAGCAAAAGGTGAGAGGGAAAGGAATGTCCAGGGTCCCCAAATCCCCTTCATGAGATATGGTCAGTGACTCACCCTCCTTCCACTAGGCCCCACCTCCCAGAATTCCCACCACCTTCCTGGAGCACCCTTACCAGGTGACCAGCTGTGAGGGCTACACTCTGGGCCCCTGGATGGAACAAAAGGCAAGGAAGGAGGAGGCCAATGAGCACAGTCATGCTCTCTTTCTGCTTCCTGGCTCCATGAGGTGAGGAGTTTTGCTCTTCCTCACAATACTTTCATCACGATGTTTTGTCTCACCATAGACCTACAGCAGTGGATCAAGCTGACCACAGACTGACTGAAACTGCTGAGACTAAGTAAATCTTTTTTTTTTTTGGTACTGGTCCTGGGGTTTGAACTCAGGATCTGGGCCCTGAGCTTCTTTTACTCAGGGCTGGCTCTCCATTACTTGAGCCACAGCGCCACTTCTGGCTTTTTCTGAGGAGCTTTTTGGAGATAAGAGTCTCACAGACTTTTTTTTTTTTTTTTTTTGCCTGGGCTGGCTTTGAACTGTGATCATCCTCAGATCTCGTCAGTCTCCTGAATAGTATGGGCCACCAGGCCTGGCTAAATCTTTCCTCTTTAAAATGTATTTTTTAAAGATATATTTCATAGTGACAAAACAGATAAGTGGTGCTGTTCTGTGACTAACCCTGATGATGTGGTTCAGAAGCTTTTTGAAGGAGTAATTTGCAAACATTTGAGAAGTAGGCTAGAATATTATAAGCAAAGCTTAATGGAAGATTTTTGTGGGAGCTCAGTAGATAGACCAGAATGCCGATAGTACCATGAACAGTAAAGCTTGTGCTCATGAAATTTCAGATGGGAACAAAGACTATCAGGAAGTGTAGAGAACAGTCCATCTGTGTTAACAAAGAACTTGTGTCTACATTTTGTTCCTTCCCTGAGACTTTGTGGGAGGTTGAGTTTAAGGGTGTTTGAACAATGAGTCCATTGGAGAGAATTTCAAAGTAGCTCAGCATTCAGCCAGATTTTCAGTGAGAATCAGGAGGCAAGTTGAATGCAAGAGTTGTAGGGTCAAGGAGGCTTCCATCTAGATTTAAAAGGAAAACCTGGGTATCCAGACAATGTGTAGCAAGGTCAGATATCCTGCAGGGACCTACTGAAGAGGCATTGCATGAAGCTATGAGAGTGACTCCAAAGATGAAGTTGGAGACAGCCTACGAGAGAAGACCTAGCTTGTGAGAGAGGCCAGGTGGGCAAATGGCAAAGCCATGGGATGAGGCTGCTCAAGGGTTTAGGATGTGTTGGTGCTCAAGGGTTTTCTTCTTAGCTCTGCTCTGATTCTTCTTTTTCTGTTCTCATTGCTCCCTTTTAGAATGAAAATGTTTACTCTGTGCCCTTGTGTCTCAGAAGTATGTAACTATTGGTTTGAAAAGCTCAGTGCTAAGAACGTGCAGTAAAGTGAGATTTTGAATTTGGAATTTTGAGCAATACTGGAACTGTTAAGACTTTGGAGAAGATGTTAATGTATTTTTGGTTGTACACAAGCCGGTTAAATTACAGTAACTGAAACTATGACCTTGTTGTCTTTATTTGAAATTAAATAGGGCTTAAAGGGATGTGCTTTTATGTTAAATTGATGAAGGGTAAATTTGTGGTGGTTAATCTTGATTGCCAATTGACTAGACTGAAAAACACTTAGGGGATTAGTAAAGCATACCTCTGCTTTATCTGTGGGGGGTGTTTCCTGAGATAATTAGCTAAGGAGGGGAAGACCTGCCCTGTATATGGGCAATACCATCCAGTGGGCTGGGGCCTGCTGGATGGAATAAAAGAGGAGAAAAGAAGGAAACCTGACTGTACAGCCATGCTCTTTCTTTGTTCCACCACATGCTTTTGCTGCCATGATATTCTGCCTAATCACAGGCCCACAGCAATGCAATGGAGCAGCCAATGATGGATTGAAACCTCTGAAACCATGGTTCAAAATAAAACATTCCCTTTTTAAAGTTTTTCTCTCAAATATTTGTAACAGCAATGAAAAACTGACCAACACACCAAGCATTCAACACGTGATCTCTGAAGAGTTTTGTCCTGTTCATAGAGGTGATTGGCAGGTGTGTCTGGGTGAACTAGGGAAGGAAGATCTACCTTCAGAGTGTATGGGTACCATCCAATTCATTGAGGGCCCTGAGAGAACAAAAACAGAGGGGAAGTGATTGGTCTTTTTCCTGAAGCTGTGACCTTCTTTTTCCATCAGAATTCTGTGCTTTAAGAAGCCAATCCTTGACTTCTCAGGCCCTGGTTTGAGGCTTTGGACTTGGACTAAGTCTTTTGAAGGACTGCTCCACCTTTTTATAGCAAGAGACAACTTCCAGATTTCTCTCACATCTATCTATCTATCTATCTATCTATCTATCTATCTATCTATCTATCTATCTATCTATCTATCTATCTATCTATCTATCTATCTATCTATCTTAGTGACTCTTTCTCTCTAGAGAATACTGACTATTGGCTTAGAAAGAAAGTGTTTTAAGGGCAGAGACTGTACCACAGCCATCACATAGTGCTAGGACCTTGTCTAGTATCTGGTGGACAAATGCTGGGCACTTGGGAAAAGAAGGCATGCAACTTGTATGAGACTTCATGCTGACTCTGGATTCTGATTCTGTTCTTACTCATCAGAATTGACTGATGAGTGTGACTAAGCCACGCTCTCTTTTTATCCCCTACCACAGGTTTCTCTGGCCTCAGGTCAACCTGACATTTCCTGTTTCTGGCCTCTATTCTGGCTCTTGTTTCTTGCTTGCAAGCTCAAGCCCTAGGCCCATCCATAGAGACAGGACACCAAGAGATCTTTCTGTCACTATTCTCTCTCCACTAGCACAATCCAGGATTCTTCACCCCTGTGGAGCCTCTAGCCCTGGGCAGGTCCCCACCAAAGGACATGTCCGAAAACTTTCTCATCAAGAAGAAAAGCTCAGCTCATACCAGGCCTGCCTGTGTCAGATCAGAGACTGATCAGGCTGGAAACAGGTATCATCTGATCCACAAAGCCAACAGGGACCAGAAGCCCTGCAGCCACAGGGATGCCTGATACACAGTGTCCCTCCCAGGCTGTGCCAGTGATCAGCCCCTCCCATGCCAGTCCCTTGTCAGCCTCAGATTCAGACAGGGTAGGTCTGAGGATGAGAGAGAGGAAACAAAACCTCCCGGCCTGCTCCCCCCTGTTGTTTCCCAGCAAGGAGAAAGGATGCAGTTCAAAGGGCTGCCCTAGTTTCCAGCAAGAACTTCCCTGGGGAAGCACGGGAGCATGTTGTGTGGATGGAGCACAGGGGACCCATCAAAAGAGGCATTTTGGAGACAGCGAGGAGAGATGCTTTTGATAAAGAACTTTGGATGCTTCTCTGAAAAAAAAAGTAAAAAAGAAAGAAAATTGGAATAGAATAAAGATCAAGATAATAGCTACTGTGTGTGTGTATGTGTGTATACTATATGCCAAGTATTTTATGCCATTTAAATAATCTCTTGAAGAGCCTATCAAGGAGAGATAGAGAGATACTAATTATATTTTAAGGAGAAGCAATCTGAAGCTCAGAGTTTGATTAACTTCATTAAGGTCACACTGCTCTCATTGGCTGAGCCAAGCTTTCTGATTTCAAAGTTACTTTCTCCTGCACTAGTTCATATTTTCCAGGTTCCAGATTTTTCTTTTATCATAAGGAAGAGTTTCTAACTTAGGCTTTACCATTTGGTGTTCTTTTTTTTTTTGGGTCCAGTCATGGGGCCTGAACTCTGGGCCTGGGCACTGTCCCTCCCTTAGCTCTTCAGCTCATGGCTAACACTCTACCACAGCACCACTTCGAGCTTTTTTTTTCCTGCTTATGTGGTGCTGAGGAATTGAACCCAGGGCCTCATGCATGCAAGGCAAGCGCTCTACCACTGAGACACATACCCAGCCCCCATTTGGTGTTCTTATGGGCATTATATCTCAGTAAACCCAAGGCAGTCCTAGGAGATTGGCACTATTGTCTTCTAAAACAAACCATGAGATTTCAAGTAGCTTGCCCAAGAAAGTGTCAGGAGCAGGACTGGAATCTAGTTTCTGATCCCAAACCCACTGCTCATTCTTTCATGGCAGGGATGTGGCTTACTATGTCCCAAGGGCCATGGCTGGCTTCCTTCTCTTTCTCTAGGGCCTGTAAGTTCATTAAAGCACTATGAAGTAATGTCTTTTTTCTTTTTCTTTTTTTGCTGTTGTTGTTGGTCATGGGATTTGAACTGGGCACTGTCCCTCAGCTCTTCAGCTCAAGGCTAGTGCTCTACCACTTGAGCCACAGTGCCACTTCTGGTTTTCTGGTGGTTTATTGGAGATAAGAGTCTCATGGACTTTCCTGCCTGGGCTGGTTTTGAATCGTGATCCTCAGATCTCAGCTAGGAGTACAGGCATGAGTAGCTGGGATTACAGGTGTGAGCCATCAGTGCCCCACCTAGTAATGTCTTTTTATATTGAATGACTCAAAAAAATCAAACAAAGAATAATACTTTGGGGCAGGGGAAATTATGCAGTTAAAATTTCAATCTATAAACAAAGTGTTACTGAAACACAGACATGTCTATTTGCTTTTTAATTTTGAATTCAGGACCTGGGAACTTTCCCTTGGCTTTTTTCCCTTCAAGGCTAGGTGCCTTACCACTTGAGCCACAGCTCTACTTTGGGCTTTTTGCTTGTTAATTGGAGGTAAGAGACACAGACTTTCCTTGCTGGGCTGGATCCTTGACTTAGACTCCTGAGTAGCTAGGATTAAAACATGCGCCACCAGCACCTGACTTACTTCTTTATTTTGTATGGCTGCTTCTGAAGCAAAGTGGAAGCATTGAATTATTGTGACAGATGTCTCATGGCCACAAAGCCTAACACATCTTCCATTTGCCCTTGTACAAATACTGCTTGTCCTCTGCCCTGCATTGGCTCACTGGAGGAGACATGTTGGCCTGGAGACAGAGGGCAGGTATGCAGTGCCCATTAGTTTTGGCGGGCCTTTACTGTTGATGGTACGTGGTAGTGTCTCAGACAGGTCAGTCCCCAGGCTTGCCAGCTGTGGGGCTGCAATCAGAGCCCAGTGCATGGAAAATGAAGAGAAGCAGGTGCCTGGGCATTTGGAGACCAGATCAAAGTGAGGATTGGCTGGGAATAGTGCCAATAATAGCTCCCAGGATTGTGGGAGGGGCATAGCTTACTTGTGAGTGAATTGGCAGGAGGTAAGGGTGAGGTGGGTCCTGGCTGGTTAGAAGACAAAACTGGAAATTGCCCAGGAGAGGATCATACTGATGGTGATGGGTAGCAAGCTAGAGGACAGTTGTCACACATTGTTTTCAGGGGGAAAGCTGGAAACTAAGGCTTAAGGTTCAGAAGAACAATGTCTGGAAAACCGTGACTATGTTTACAGAGGTATGGTGCTCTGAGCTCAGCACCCAGCTGTGAAGCAAAGGACACCACAGGGCATGAGCACCCTTGTGCTGGGCTCTGCTCTGATGCTCTTCATGGAAACATATTCCCGCTTTTCTGTGATGTGCTAGAATGATGGAAACACAATGTGTGTTTCCCCCCCCCTTCCAGGGGAGCTCAAGAGTGCACCTCCCCTCCAGGAAAGAGGATTTTTTTCCCCTGGAAAAGATGTAGGTTTTATGTGTAGTGAGTGACCAAAACCTGCTACAGAAAAATGAAGGAGAGGGCTTGAGGTAGGAGAAGCTTCCAGAGTAGAAAAGTAGAACCTGTTAAACTCAATTTCCTTATACGGGTGGGTTGAGCAGGGAGAAATCTGTGGGTTTGGAAACTATGATTCCCAGTCCTATTTCTTGCCAGCACTTGCAAAGAAAGACAGGAAAGGAGGTCATGAGATGAGATCTTGTGTCTTTGGATGCCTGTGTCTTGGGGAGGCATCCATGGCTGGCAGTCAGTGGGGTGGATGGTTGTCCGAACCTTTACTTCATGTTTCATCACATCCTGTCTCTTGGTCTGCTTCAGCCAAGGGCAGCAAGGGTGCTGACTCTCTTTGACACCCACTTGGCACACGATCACTTAAGGTGATGCAGAAGAGTGGATGGATGGAGTGCCCGCCCAAAATGAGACAGGGTAGGGAACGTGGAGTGTAATCAGAGCTGGTCAGGAAAACTAGAAGCTGCACAGAGTAAACATTATGCCTTTCTCCACTTGTTCATTTGTTCCATGAATATTTACCGAGTCCCTGCTGCTCTGCAGAGTGGAGGGGCTGGGGAATAAAGAAACAACTGGCATAAATTACTAGGATCCAAGGCAGAGAGTGCTGAGGACCAGACGGAGACACATTCATCACGAGAACTGAATGGAGGAATCGGTTATTTCCATCTGGCTCTCAGGGCTGCTTCCGGAAGCACTATCAGGGGACCTGGTCTAGAATGAAGGGTTGGTTATAGATGGGCAGAAATGAAGGGAGAGGAACTCAGTGTGGAGTTATTGAGAGGTAGGGGATATGGTTATGTGAATTATGGAAGAAAGTGTAAGTGAGAGGAAATTTGAGAAGGAACATAGCAATAAGCCCAGGGAAATAAATGCTAAAAGCATCTGTAAAGCAGGAGTGGCAATGGAGACCCCATAGCCAGCATGGGGTTCCTTAAACAATTGAAAATAGAACCACCATGTGATCCAGATAGTCACACTAGTTATATAACCAAAGGCAATGACAACAGCACATTAAAGAGACATCTTCACACCTATGTTGATTATAGCACTATTCACAATTGCTAAAGCATGGAATCACCTTACGAACATAGCAGCAGCAGCATGGATAAAGACAATATGGTACATATCCATGATGGAATACCATTCAGCCATCAAAAGATGAATTTCTGTAACAACATAGATGAGACTCAAAGATTTTTCAAAAAGGAAGCACATGCAATTGGCTGGAGGAGTGGTAGCCTGTGCTAACCTATGCTTTCCACATATCATTGCTTACAGCTAACAGATAGGAAGCCAGGGAAGTGTGAAGTGACAGCCTAAGGAGATACATCCAGGAAGTGGCACCTCAGGAATCAGAACAGGGCAATTTGGCTCCTGAAAGTCTTCTCCACCCCTCCTCTTAGCATGGAATGGAAAGGAATGGAGAATACTGGATAAAGAGACAAGATGAATCCCAGCTAGAGAACTTTGTTTAATTCTCATGTGTTAAGAGGATTCCCAAACTATGAAAACATGAGTCATTGGGGCCACAAGCTCAGCATGTCGCTGAGGGCTAGCGGGTGTCAGTCCTGCAAAATTAGGTAGAACTCCCAGGGCTTGAGAGGAATGTGTGAGAGACTGTGGGCCTTCACATCTTCCAGACAGGTATCTCAGAGAGCAAAGGCATCTCTCTATTTTGTCATCCTCCCCCCCACATCTGTCTTATTTTGTTTATGATTATTGAAGACATTTGCATGTAAACAGGGTTTTCTTTGTCTTATGAGAACAGGGCTTCCTGTTGCTATTTCCCACCTGAAGCCCTAATTCTCCATTTGTGGCTCAATAACCATCTCCTGGGTGACTAATTAGAGGCCATATGCTACCAGGGCTGGTGTGCTGGGGAGCAGATCGGCATGCTCCATGCCTGCCTTCTTTCTCATTTCCTTTTGGACTTGCTGTTCCCAGCCTGTCCTCCAGTGTCTCCCAGGGTTTCTAAGAGACTGTTTTCTTCCTCAGCTAGCATTCTGTTTTGCAGGTGACCCCAGCTGGGCTTAACTGGGCATTCACAAGTGTGCCTGCCAGCATCTCAGAGCCAACCAGTAAACAAACAGGCTGACGGTGCCTGCTACCTACATCCCATGCAGATGAACTGATGGACTAGAAAGAGTTTTGACCTGGGCTTCTGGATGTGCATTCTGGTCCTAACTGGAAACTATTGCGACTCTTTATCTTTCTGATACTGTTATCTTTTTAATGTGAAAAATGATTTCTACCTTGATTCTTAAGCATCTGAAATGATATTGATGGATGGGGGGAGGCTTTAACACAGTTTTGAGCTTCTAACTGTAAGCTCCTAGAGAGAAATGAGTATTGCCTTCATCTTCTAGTCCTTATTAAATAGGGAAGAGTTTGGCCTTGAATGTGCAAATGACATTTATTAAAGCACAAGTGTTGCTGGAGTCCCAGGCCAGAGGCCTACTTTGGGGGATTCTACCTGAATCATATTTGACCACCCATCACCTTGAGAGTCCCACCAGAGACGTGAGAGTGGAGAAGTAGGACAAGAGTTTACTCAGTGGGGTCACACTGGGAAGGAACGGAGAGAAGAATCAGAGAAGAATCTGAGAAGAATCAGAGCTTCAACAGCTCTGACTATATAGAGAAAACCAGGAGTGTAGCATGGGGAACACACAAACACTTTTTCATATATATATTTTTTTATTGTAAAAATGCTCTCAAAGGGGTTACAGTTACATGAGCAAAGTAATGAGTCCATTTCCTATTGAGCATTGTTGCCTTCCCCTTTGTTTTCCTCCTACCATCTCTTCCCCTCCACCTCCACAACTACTGCCCCCCCTCCCCAAGATGTAAAGTTCATTTTCAACATAGTATTTTGTACATCTCATTGGAACAATGGGTCAACCTGTATCCTTATTTAAGCATTTTGTTTTTCCCTTCCCCTCCCTGAATTAGAAAAGTGTATATACAAGATGCAGGGCACCGATATCAAATGTAGTGAAAACAGGGGTTATACCATGGGGGAGGAACATACAAAGCAGCAACAACAAAATCACATGGTATATTATAAATACATTAGAAACAATAGCAAAAAAGAAAAAAGATATTTGGGGTTCATTTCGCTTAACATCATCTTATATGGTCATATATACATAGCATTTAGCCTTTTCTGCTTGTCCTACACCTGTACTAGTTATTGCCAATATGGGAAACCATGAGAACTATGTTTCTTTGGGCCTGGCTTACTTCACTTAATATAATTTTTCCAAGTCTTTCCATTTCCTAACAAATGGGACAATGTCATTCTTTCTGATGGAGGCATAGAATTCCATTGTGTATATATACCACATTTTCTTGATGCATCTACTGAGGGGCATCTGGGTTGGTTCCATACCTTAGCTATGGTAAATAATGCTACAATAAACATAGTTGTGCTGGTAGCTTTAGTATGTTCTTTCTTTTTTTTTTTTTTTGGGTCCGGTAGTGGGGCCTGAACTCTGGGCCTGGGCTCTGCCCCTCAGCTCTTCATCTCAAGGCTAGTGCTCTACCACTTGAGCCACAGCGCCACTTCCGGCTTTTTTTTCTTTTTTGCTTATGTGGTGCTGAGGAATCAAACCCAGGGCCTCTGGCATGGAAGGCCACCTTCCCAGCCCCTTTAGTATGTTCTTGTTTGTGATTATTTGAGAAAATGCCCAACAGTGTGATTGCTGGGTCATAGGGGAGCTCTATGTGGAGTCTTTTAAGGAACCCCCATACTGCTTTCCAAAGTGGTTGAACAAGTTTACACTCCCACCAACAATGCAGTAGGGTTCCCTTCTGTCCACATCCTCTCCAGCATCTGTTGTTACTAGATTTCTTGATTATAGCCATTCTAACTTGAGTGAGGTAGAATCTCAATGTTGTCTTGAATTGCATTTCTTTTATGGCTAGAGAAGATGAGCATTTCTTCATGTGTCTATTGGCCATTCTTATTTCCTCTTCAGAGAAGTCTCTCTTTAAGTCCACGTATTTATTGAGCAGTTGTTTCTTTGAGGATTTGTTGTTGGGGGATTTAATTTTTTGAATTCTAAGTATATTTTAGATATGAGACCCTTGTCCATTGTATGGCTAAGGAAGATCTTCTCCCAGTCTGTGGGCTTTCTTTTGATCTTGCTAGCTATGTCCTTTGCCATGCTTATGATCAAACTATGGTCTGGCTGAGCATTATCAGCCTGGGTTTGGTGGAGTCCTGTTGACACCAGGGGAGAGGATTGCTTACAGGCCTTGATGTGTCTGGATCTTTGAGATAAGCTGAAGAGGAGGATGGCTCCAAGAGAGAACAGCTTAGAGAAGGGAAAGCGTGTTAGGTGGGGCAATCAGTGAGTCCTTCTTCCTGTTTAGACGATGTCCGCAGTCTTGACCTTGCTATGCTGGCTGGTGTGGGACAGCAAAGTTTCAACAGCTGATACCAGCAGTCTGTGGACGATCATGTCCTTGAAAATCTTGAGAATATCTCAGTTACTCTTGTCTTCAGCCTTGAAGAGGGAGGAGGGAGGTAAATTTAGGGCTAATCTTGTATTACCAGTTTTAAAGAGATGTTCCTTGAAGGATTAACTATTTTGGTGCAGCTTTGGACAGGAATCTGATGCAAAGTTTAAGGAGGCAGATGCAATAAGAAGACAATGATGCCTTCTTATGAAAGACAGGCTTTTATCAGACAGCTTCAGGCCCACGTGAGCAGTTGGTACTTACAGCAAAAGCAGTCTTTATATCCCTGTTACAGATAGGACATTGAGAATAATGCAAAAGAAACTGTTCTTTGGCCAAATGGAGCCTGGTAGGGAAGCTAATACAAACTTGAGTTTTGTTTTTATGGGGTCGGTCATGGGGCTTGAACTCTGGGCCTGGGCGCAATCCCTCAGCTCTTCAGCTCAAGGCAAGCGCTCTACCACTTGAATCATAGTGCCACTTCTGGTTTTCTAGTGGTTTATTGGAGATAAGAGTCTTACAGACTTTCCTGCCAGGCTGACTTTGAACCGCAATCCTCAGATCTCAGCCTCTTGAGTAGCTAGGATTATAGGCGTGAGCCACCAGCACCTGGCAACCTTGAGTTTTTTTAAATGATTAGCACTACATGAAATCTAGACGCATCTTTTGATTGTTATCACTGACTAGGCAGAGTCGGTTGGAAAGGTGGCTGGCTAGACACAGATCTGCTAGAAAGGTTGAAAACAGGCTAGAAAAATGGAGATCAGTGAAGGAAGGCACATGGAAGCATAGATGAGTTTCAGCTAAGATGAACGCATCTCATTAGGTTACCTCAGGTGTGTAACTGCTCAGACTGCTGGGTGGTAGAGGAGGAGGTCAATCCTCCTTAGATTTCTGTGGTTTCCACTTACCAGAAAACTACATGAGTTGTGGTGCAGTTTAGGGATTATTGAAGATAGAAAACAAAGATGGATTCTGCATAGCCCTAAAATGATACAGGACCACTGTCCCTTAGTTATAGGTACCTTTGGTACAAAGGAATAGGAGAACAGATTTACACATGCATCTGATATGTAACCTCTGATTTCTTGATGTTTGTGTGAAAGAACTTAAAACAGAGCACCTGTGGAGGAATATGGGCCTGTGCTCACTCTGTAAGGCTGAGGTTTTCTACCTCTAGGCCCAATGGCAATCTTCTGTGCAGATGTAAATGCAGATGATGAGGAGGCACCAACACTTTCCTTATCCTCATCTAGTTTCAGCTGTGTATGGAGCTCTGGTGATGGAGATCTGGTCTATTTTCTTCTCTTTCTGAATCTGACAACATTTAGCTAGATTGTTTCATGGGACATCATGAGGTCTCCTGAAATGATGGATCAGAACATTATTTACAACACTAAGCATGTGCTCTTGTTTCCAAAAAACAACTAGCAGCAATGCTGACAATATTAGTATCTATCCCAGTAATATTCTAGCCAGTATGGGTGAGTGGTGGCCTTCAGTGAGGAAAGCATCTCTCCTTCTTCTCATTGATTTTATCCTTTGTGTTCGTTTTGTCTCTTCCATTGACACATGCCATTTCCAGACATCCAGTGTTTTTCAAATGGAGTTATTACATCTTAATTAATTTTCTAATTATAATATCTGCCTTCTCTTTGCACTCCCACAACTTGCTTTCAGCTTGGATACGAACTGGAGACCTGCATTGCTTCAGTGAGGTGCAAGGGTTTGAGCCTTGGAGCCAGAAATGATCAGTGTGATGCTATGGTCTGGAAGGAGAAGATTCTTGTACTGAATGTGGTAGAGCTGCTTGGTAGAGCAGTGGAAGAATTTCTTCCATTTGGTCCCGATTGTCAAAGCAGCTACCTAGCAATGGGTGTGATGCTTTTGTTGGAGACTAGTGTGTTTGGAGTTGTAGACTCAGAGTCAGTTCTTTGCTCTTCTCAAAGATATTCTGGGCCATCTAGCAGACAGCTAGCAGCTTTCAGTATGTTACTTTCATGCTTAAATTAGGAAGATTGAACCATGCTATTTGCAGCTAAAATTCCTCCCTACTACTGAGACTAAAGCTGCAGTATGTTCTAAAAGTTATAGGAGC
Organism: Dipodomys ordii; assembly: GCF_000151885.1. Taxonomy (NCBI): domain Eukaryota; kingdom Metazoa; phylum Chordata; class Mammalia; order Rodentia; family Heteromyidae; genus Dipodomys; species Dipodomys ordii. The sequence continues at coordinate 7,329,546 of NW_012267298.1, forward strand.
TCATCTCTGCATGAAAGTAGTTTAATAGAGATCTTTAGGCACCAGGATGGAGTACCCACCCACTGACAGGTGGAAAGAGGACATCCTCTTTGTTATATTGGCAAAACTATACAAATGTTCAGTCCCTTGCTATATGGTCCTTAAGATACTGACCCCTGTAAGTGGGGGCTGGAGGGTTACAGAAGAGGGTCATAGAAGAAAATACTTCCCAAAATAAACTAAGTTCTTTTCCTTGCCTTGGGGACTGATTTGGGCATCTCTTTTGTTACCTTGGTTCCTGCTGGTACCCATACCATCAAGATGTTTTCTTCAATACTTAAAGGCCTATGAGGATGTGTGTGTGTGTGTGTGTGTGTGTGTGTGTGTGTGTGTGTGTGTCCCCTTCATTTGTGATACTTGTGAGATGAATAAAAGTTTTACCTTTTTTTAAACAAATAGATATTGTAATCCTAGAAAATATGTAGATAGATAAAACCAATGGAAGAGATAATTGTGATGAAAGAATATGCAAAAAAAGAAATAAAGGTGAGAAAGCAAGAAAGAGGGAGAGAAGAGAGAGAGGAGAGAGTAGAAAGAGAGAGAATAAGTAGATGAGATGGAAAAGATCAATAGAGGGCCCTGGACACTTTGGAAATGATCTTTGGTGAAATGACTTCTGTGGCAGTCAGCGGTACCTCAGAACTACCTCCTTAACGTATTTATGCCCTATGGGACCCTCTCCATATTGAATTAGGACTGGCAATGAACAGTAGAATATGGTAGGAGTAGCAGTATGTGATTTCCATAGATCATAAAATACATTTTAAAGACAACATGAAAAGTTCACTTAATAAAAAAATTTAAAAGTGTATTGTGACTTTTGCATGGTCTTAGACTTTTTTTTGTCGGACATTGGGGTTGACCTCTGGGCCTGGGCACTGTTCCTCAGCTCTTCAGCTCAAGGCTAGCACTCTACCACTTGAGCCACAGCACCACTTCTGGCTTTTTTCTGCTTGTGTGGTGTTGAGGAATTGAACTCAGGGCCTCATGCATGTGAGGCAAGCATTCTACCACTGAGCCAACTCCCCAACCCCCAGCCTTAGACTTTGATAGAAGCCAGTTGTCATATTGGAAGGGCCCTCAAGCAGCCCAGTGGAAAGTCCATGTGAAGTGACAACTTGTGAATAAAGCTCCACATTCTTTCTTTGGGACAACTGGAGTTCCCCCTACTGTTTCATGGCACTGACCTGAGAAAATTCTAGCCCATAACTAACTGATTAAGCTGATTCTCCATTATTTCTGACCTACAGAGAGATAATAAAGGATGATTGTTATTTTAAGCCATTGGCTCTCAGGTTGTTACCCAGCATTAGATTCTCATTAAGCTCTGGTGTCCTTAGTAAAGAACTTGTGGTCTCCAAGGTATCAGCCAACAATGGAAATGTTTAGAAATTGCCTATTTTCTGTGGCTGGCATTATTGTTCTATTTCATAGCCTCAGTTGTTGTCCATTTAGTATAAATTTCACTTGTGCTCTGAGAAATGAACATTACTTTTGTTTTTCAGTATTGCTAACCTTTAATTCTCTGGAGTCTATTTTCATAAGTAATTCAGTGGGAACATGGATTATGATAATGAATCAAGTTTACTTATCTTGTTGTCCCCTTAAACAGGAAATACAAAATCTACACCATCTCTAGGTTTTTGATTATGCATTTTATGAGTACACATTTCTGATTTCATATCTCCAAAATATATATTTCTGCTGTTCTTTCATTGTATTTATTATTTATAAGTGCCACTATGTTGTTTTATCATATGATATAAAATAGACTTAAAGTTTAAATTTAGAAATATTGGAGAAAATAAATGGAAATTGAAGTTATAATGTTTTCTTTTTCTTCCTCAGTGGTTATCTTAGGTATACCTGGTAAATGTTCTTCTCCTCCTTTCACTTTGGAGCACACTGGTTAACTTTTTATACTCTTGTGTTATTTGCACATTCTGTAAGGACGGATATTCTATATTCTTCGTTGTGTCCAAGATTGCAAGGTGACTGCTCTATTTATGTTTCTTCAAAGAAAGAAAGAAAGAATGACAACATGATTGAATGGGGAAATAACACTTATGTTTCAGCATGCTATTAAATCCAAGAGAAACAAAAATTGATAAGATGTAGTAGTACATGAAGCTTAGATTAACTGTCTTTTGCTTCTCAAAGATTAGAATTTAAATCTGAGTGTGTCTGGTTCTAAAGCCATGCACCATTTAGTGTCCTCCAAATTGTAGAATTACTCTTACCACATGCAGGAAATTCCTCTGTTATAAATACACTGTTAGAGGAAAGGTCCTGGATTTATGTCCAAGATGAATTGTACTGTTTTTCCTGCCCACTGGGCCCACACAGGGACATATCCAGGTCTCTGTATTGCACTTCTATGAAAAAGGTTGCTTCTTTTCCTCAAGCTTTCTTCTGGGCCTGGTTTTCTGGCAAACAGCCACCCTAGTGCAAACTTTTTTTCTAGCAAATACACACATGTGGGTGGATTGGTTGGCCCTTAACTAGCTTGTCTCACCAGGACTCAGACTGTCTGGGTATCTGTCTCCTTACATTTCCTGGAGCTGAGAAGCGGTGGCACAGCTGATTATAACCTGCTTGTCAGGTCTATTTGTTCAGCTAGCCATCTCTCTTCCTTGTCAGTTGACTTGACTTTTTATTCTCATTTAGGCTTCTGAGCTATCTGGTGAGTTAGAGTCTGTGTGGATATTTCTTCCCATAAGCCCATTGGCCTTCTGGCCTGGGGAATGTGCAAGCAGCTGGAAACTACAGAAAGTAGCTTTGCTCTGTGTGTATTCATATACATACTGGATTTATGGGCAGATATACTAAATTGAATTCAATATTTTCACTTTAGTTTGGGCTTCTTGCTTCATTATTTCTTGCTGGATCTTCACCAAGACAGCTGATTTGGGCCCAGCTCCTGAGTCCTTATTCAGAAACATATGAATATAAAATAGTATGATAGTGGGGATGTTTTTGCCACCCTGATGTTTAAATACTGGGATGGAACATCTTATGCCTCTAGAGTTCAGTGGCTTAAAACAAGACATTCATTTTTCACTGATGTTTGTTTTTCCTTCATGAGGTGTCTGGGAGATCTGCCTTACACAGAGACTTTGGTGGTAAGAGAGGCCAGCGCTTGCCAATGGCCATGGTAGAGGAAAAGACAAACCATGAGGAGATGTTTGCACTGCCGACAGCATGAATGTCACCTATGGTGCCACATTACTTTTCATATTTCAGTGGCTACAGCACCAAGGGGCAGGATTGTCTTCAACAGGAATAAGGAAGTTGAGTAATATGTGTCCAGAAGGCAAAAGAATCATAGCAGCACTATTAGCATTACCAAATCATTTTCTGTTTTTGAGTACACACACACACACATACACAAAGATTGAAGTCAGAAACCTACTGTGTTGGGAAGAATAAGAACCTCCAGCATATGTACATGTTTTAATCCTCAGGACATGGGATTACGCAACCTTCTGTGGAAGAATATACTTTGCAGATTTGATTCGCTGAAGGGTCTTGAGTTTAGGTGAGAAGAGTGTTTGGGATTAGCTAGCCAGACCAAGTGTCATCACAGGAGTGTGATAAGGAAAGGAAGCAGAAACAATGGACTCAGAGAAGGAAAGAAGAGACTAGGGAACTGTGAAGAGGGACATGAGCCAAGGAGCACGGGTAACTTTTCGGATCTGGAAGAGACAAGCAATGAATTGTCATCCAGGGCTTTCAGAACATCCTAGATCTACCAGAATCTTTATTTTAGTTCTGTAAGACTTTTGACTATACGATTTTAAGATAACAAATGTCTATCACTTATTCACATTTAATGTAATCACACCTTTAGTGTGATTATTTGTAATAACAATAAAAGGAAAGCAGTATACATATTACCTTTAAAGCCAGGGCATCACATGGGAACCAATATCTATTTATCAGAAGAAATTACTAGAAACTTGGATATTCAGGTGGGACATCATGAAGAATGGGATGCAACTTGTAATCTATGACAATGGTGGTGATGGAGAGACATCCAGCTTTGCAGGTAAGCAGGGATGTAGATCTCAGCAGTAGCAGATGTGCTGTAAGTCAAGGTACCTATGCCCAGCAGTAATAAAAACAGGTCTCCATCAGAGCAGTCAGTGAGGTAATTAGGTTTCGTACAGGATAAACAGCCTTCTAGCCTGGTTTTATGGCCCTCTCTGCTATTCTTCAATCTTCGAAATTTCCTTTAATAAAAGGGTAGGTTCCATTGTTCGCAACAGAGAACCCTGACCGATGTGCTTTTGTTATCAGTGCTTTCTTTTTTTTTTTTTTGCATAACAAATTGCCCTCAAACATAGTAGTTTAAAATAAGACGTTATTAGTTTTCTTGTTTTGGGTGGATTCACTTGGCAACTTTTCCATATTACCTCACCAGGGTTTCTGGAAGGCTTCCATCACCTGGAACTCAACCCAGAGGCCAGATGTGGGAGCCTAAATAACTGGAATCTTGCTTCACTGGAGCTGACTGGGATTTCTAGGGTGGCTGTTGGTTCTCTCCATGTGTGCTGGAGGTCGGATTTCCAGAATGACTTACGAGGACAAAGCAGAAACTGCCAGGCTAAATTGAAGAATGGTCCTAAAACGGATGAAATGACAGTCTTCTTTTAATCTGTTCATGGAAAGAACTCCACAAGGCAGTGTGGAGTAAAGGAGTGCGGGAGTGATACAATCCCATTTCTATAAAAGGACTAGAATAGTGAGTAATACAACTCAATGTGCTTTCTTTGTTTGCATTTAGTCATTTTCTTTTCATTCCATTTGAGACACATTTGGATTATTTACCCCATAACTATGTAAACAACCCACATTTGGCATATGTTACCCTGTACACTACTATCCTGTCAGTACTGTCAGGATTTCCGATTCAGAGCATGATGCAGGGTTCAGGAGGTTTGGTGCTCTTCTCATTTTACCAGTGTTCCAGTCTCTTGCTGTAGAACAATCGTATTTCTCATGGCATAAATAGTGAATATGCAGACCCTGGTCATGGGACTTTGCCACCAAACATTTGGCAAACCAGCTTTCCTACTATGTGACATCTGTCTTAGAACATCATTTGTCCCTGTTTGTCTTTGATGATTTTCAGGAGAGAATGACCTGAAGTATTTGTGATGATGGAGTCCTATGGAGGATATGGAGTAGGGCTTGAATTTCCAACATGATTCTGGGGTATAATAACACTCTAACCACCTGTAAGGCACAACAACTTCATGATCTAAACTGAATATTGATGGGCTTCCTAAAAAGTTTGATTCCATTGAATAGATTCATTGTATGAGAAACAGAATCTTCATGTTTAAAATTCACAAATGAAAATTGCTTCGGTTTAACATCCTTATCATCAGAATTTTCATCTTTGTTGCTGGTCCAGCCTGGGGAACGGCTCAAAGGAACACCTCTATTACTTGACTTTCAAAGATGGTGCACCACTGACCTGATCTCTGGGTCACTTTGAACAACTACTGTTGACTACTTCTCCAAGTTTTCTCTCCCCAAGCTGAGAGTCTTTAGGCTTTTGGGCTAGCTTCTATAGGCCTTCCCGCCCACCCCTCCTCCTTCTTCTCTTTGTTGCTCAGGCTGGACATCCGATCCTTCTGCTAAGTTGCTGAGAGTACAAGTGTGAGTCACTTGTCTTGCCATCTTCAGCCACTCTAGACCCTAATATTTTAAGTTCAAGTGAGGAGCAAGTCCCTACTTTGTAGTGGCCCCATCTTAACATGGCACCCCTCACAAGGCCTGGGCCCTCAGGGCAAGACCTTTTCCTCTTTGTGAGTATGTTTCTGTTCTGAATGTGCCAGAGACAGGGTTTATGATTTGGTGATGTCTCCATGCCACCGCCTGTGTGCCAGGAGGGCCCTAAAAGGAGAAGATGCAAGAGCAACCTACGGTGGCTCATGGAGAGATCCCTCTGTGGGAATGGAGCTGCTGCCCTGCAAACCTGAGGCTGAGCACTTGATTTCATGACAGATCAGGACACAAAGGCAAGAGGGAGGTGTCATCCCAGTAACTGTGTCTAGAATTGATACCGGGAGACAGAGTTCCCAGAGGGGGTTAAGATGCTGAAGACTTCCTGGGGGAGAGAACACTGGAGAAGCAGGGACACGTCAGGTATTCCTGTCATCAGAGTTCATTCATTTCATCAAGCACCTCTTGAGCTTTAGCAACATTTCAGGGCCTCTGCTGGGAACCAGGTTTACCAGAACTGCAGAAATACACAGGGACAAGCCTTCATGAAGATGAGGATGCAGTGGGGGCAACACGGGTGTGGTGTCATTGAGGGTATTCTTTACAGTGGTTGCGTCTTGTCCCCAAAGGATAAGCAATTATTTTTCTGACTTGTTGCTGCAGGGCATGGAAATGTTCATTTCAAACCTTTCCTTTTTCTATAGGTGGGGAATAGAATTTGTACTCCTGCAGGGAGTTGGTTCAGGGAGGTTGGCTCAAGGTTTCAGCAGAGCACATCTGTTTGCTTTCTCTGCATCTGCAATTCCAAGGGAAGGAAATTTCTTTGCAGGGAAGGAAAGTGATACAGAACTAACTGATGGAGCTGTCCACCAAGGGTCCAGGAAGTGAAGGGACTTGGCTTCCTTTGTTTCTTTTGCAAGTGACAGATGAGAAAGGCAGCTACACAGCTACACCTTCTGAATGAATACCTGGATGCACAAAGAAGGGAAAGGCTGGTTACAGCTGTGGGGATAGAGCCAGGGGAGGTCAGGAGATGAGCAGCAGAGGGCTTGAGGGACGTGGGAAATGGACCAGCTGGGAGTCAGAGGAAAAAGGACTTTGATGGTGAGTGTAGATTCCCAAATTGTTCATGAAGGAAAAAAATGTCATTTGTAGCTTCAGAAGGAAGCTCAAGGTGACTCAGGATGGGAATTGAGGGGTTATGTTGCTGATTTGGGGTCTCTGGGAGTCCTTGTAAGAATATCTTACTCAGTAACTCAAACAATTCACAAAGTAGTATACCTAACTTGCGCATGGATTTGACTGAAGCCATGCAGTTTCCAGAACTGAGAGCTAGCCTGAATTTTCCCCTTAAAAATAGAATGAATCAAGATCCCTTGGTCCCACTTTTTTTGCTGGTACTATGGCTTGAACTCAGGACCTGGGTACTGTCTCTGAGCCTTTTGGCTCAAGGCTAGCACTGTACCACTTGAGTCATAGCTCCATTTCCAGCTTTTTTGTGGATGATCAGAGATAAGAGTCGCATTGCAACAATGAGATGTACAAGACGCTGTGTCAAAAAAATGAACTTTATAATTTAGGTGGGGGTGGGGAGGTGGGAGGGACGGGATAGTAGGGGAAAAACAAAGGAGGAGGCAACAATGCTGGATAAGAAATGCACTCATTACCTTGCTCAAGTAACTGTAACCCCTCTGTACAGTATTTTCACAGTAAAAAATCTTATTAAAAAAAAAAGAGTCTCATGGGCAGGAACTGCTCTGGTTGACTTCACACCAAGGTTCTGAGTTCAGCCTTTTGAGTAGCTAGGATTACAGAAACAAGGTTCTGAGTTCAGCCCTTTGAGTAGCTAGGATTACCAGCAAACAAGGTTCTGAGTTCAGCCCTTTGAGTAGCTAGGATTACCAGCAAA
>NW_012267298.1:7342266-7346416 GCF_000151885.1 Dipodomys ordii
TTTTTTTGCTTATGTGGTGCTGAGGAATCGAACCCAGGGCCTCATGCATGCAAGGCAAGCACTCTACCACTGAGCCACCTTCCCAGCGAGACATTGAATTCTTGACTGCATTCTCCCCGCTTCTCCTCTGCATTCATCTAGCCCTCTCCCCTCAACTCCTCCCCATCCCTTTGGAGTATCCACTTCCTGGTGTTTATTTTGTTCAACTTGACTTTGCCGTTCTAAGGAATCACACTATTTGAATTCTTTCTTGGATCTGCCATATTTCAGTAAATACATTTGTATATACTTGCATGCCACCCAACATAGTTTTATATCAGTATGAGCTAATTCTAGGTTCTATGTATGAGAGAAAGCACGCAACCTTTGATTCTCTGGGCCTGATTTACTTCACTTAACATTAGAGCTTTTTATGTTCCTCCCCTATTTTCAGGCTTAAGTTCAAATTCCCTCACTAAGCATCCAGCATTCACGGCTGGGCCCTTGCCTGACTCATTGGCCTTGTCTCTTGGCATCCGCTTGTCCTCCACTCTCCAGCCTTTCCACACCTGCCATGCCCAGAGCCCTGCACTCTCTTCCATGGTGGCTTGGTACACATGGTGTTGCTCCCAGGAGTACCTGACCTCACCAGTGGCCTCATCTCCAGGTTCTGTGGCTTTGAGGAGCACTTTTGGACAACTTGAGACTGTGTTGTCCAGTGAGCACTGGCTCTACCAATGCTACTCTCTACCGCCACTATTCCCTTCTTCAGCACCTCTCCTTTCCCCAGACTATGAACCAGGGTCTGGCACAACATGCCATCCTGGGATGAGTACAAACACTAAAGTGAGTGGGGAACAAGAGAAGAGATGACAGACGGTACAAACAGATTCGACACGCCAAGAATGCACATGCCCAGTATGATTTGCTTAAGAGCTAAGTCTTTCCAGTGCTGACCATACAGGCCGTCTGCAATGGAGCTTACTGTTGGGCAACTGATGTTGGCTGGCTTGGCTGTGTCATTGACAATGAAGCAAACTTTCACCTGACAGGTGTTTGATTTCATAAAACCCTCTAAGCTCATATCAGTCGTGACGTGCCCAGGGAATAGACTGCAAATTAAAGAAATGGAAACTCAATTCTGGTGAAGCCAGGATTTAAATGGCCTCAGTCACCCTTATTTATAGAGTCTGGATTTCCCTTTAACCCTTGGGTGAGAATGGAGCCACTTGCTCGTCCTAAATACTAATGAATTTTGGGTTGTGTTTTGGCTCCTGGCATCAAGTGCCTAATAAATGTTTCCACCTTTCTACAGGGAAATTGCTCTCTGCTAATTGCTGTCAACATCCATCAGGATCACCAAGCACAGTATCCCAGCAGGGAGGCCTTGGGGCCACACTCTGTCACCAGAATACAATCTCTTTGGGAGGCTGAGCCCTACTAGGGGCTGGCCCTGCAGGTAGCTGCACTGTAGAGCCTAAGGAGACTGGACCAGTAGCTTTCAAGCTATGCTCCCTTTGAGCCCTGGGCATGTCCTGAGCTGCAGGCTGGTGCTCCCAGGGTGGTAAAGCTAGGGGCATGGGTTCTGGCAGCTGTTTAATTTAACCAGCTCAGTCAGATTGACTCTAAGGTTTTCGTCAAAGAGGTTCTGCTGATGCAAAAAGAAAGGTTTGAAAACTACAGATCAATCCAGTCCTCACCTTTAATGGGTGATAGATACAGCTTGGGGGTTTAGGAAAGGAAATGAGGGGGGGGGCTATAGGATCATACAAAGAATCCACTCCACCTGGAAAGAGCCAAAATGAGTGCAAGCTTCTGGATTATACAGGCAGTGTTCCTTCCCTCCCTTCCTTCCTCCCTCCCTCCCTCCATCCTCCTTCCCTCCCTTCTTTCCTTCCTTCCTTCTTTTTTTCAGATCCCTTGTCTGCCTGTTTCATACTTTGACTAATGCTCAAGCCCCCAGCTTTCATGTGATGCTCAGAGACTGTCAGTGAAGAAGAATGAAGAGAGGGCAACTAACAGATACCAGACACTGGTTAGAAACTGCAAACTTACTCTCATTGATTTAGCAAAGGTTTATTGGTCACAAATTATGTGCTAGAGTTACAAGGTAAAACAGGGAGCTTGTATCCCAGCGGGGAGAAGTATAAGAAACAAGCACACAAATTAACACATAAACAAACTGATCCCAAGTATGTAATGCAATGAAGGAAACCAATAATACATCATGATGGAGAAAGGAGTGAGGGATATGCTTTCACAGAGTGGTCCTGAGGCAAGGAGAGCCGGTGCTGAGAAGGGATATTTGGGGACAGAGGGTAAGAAGCCAGGCAATTCAAATCAAAGCTGGGGTCTGTGTTCAGAGCAGAGGCTTCCAGGCAGAGTCCAGTTCCATCCACAAGGAGCACTGTGTGTTCATCACACAGATAGATCCATCCTTCTACATTCCTCTCCCTCTTCCTCAGTTCTCAGACAACCATCGCCCATCCTTTCAGATCATACACTCAGTGGCTTAGCTCCAAAACAGCTCCATATCACTGGTGCCAAGTGAGCTGCCTCATTTTCATGGCCTTTCATGCTTTCCTTGCTCTTGGAGTTCACCAGCATTAAAATCATTTTGTAGGCTCTTTTTTTATCATTTCTTTTTTGGTACTGGGGATTGAACCCAGGATGTTACACTTGCTAGGCAAGTGCTTTGTCACTGAGCAACATCCTAGGACATTCTGCAAATACTTTCCATTTCCATGTGTGCCTCATTGGATAACAGATCCAGCCAGGCCTCACTCACCTTGAGCTATGCTACTTGAGCCACAGCTCCATTTCCAGATTTTTCATGATTAATTGGGATAAGAATCTTAGACTTTCCTGCCTGGGAGGGCTTTGAACCTCAATCCTCTGATCTCAGCCTTCTAAAAATAGCTAGGATTACAGGCAGATCCCTGTGGCATATTGTTTCTTATATTTGGACAAAGCTTTCTTCTCAACATCTTACTTCCCTCACATAATTGATAACGAGCATTCTGGTTAGAAAGTTTCCCCTTTCCCTTTCCTATTACCAGACCCAAGGCCTGTATATCTACTATCTACTTTAACCCTCTTCCTTCCCTTTCATTCCACTGAATGGTGGCCCGATTTCCATCAAAGGGCCAACTTCCGTTTGAGGTGTGGATTCTTTTTTTTTTAATTGTTATTATTAAGTTGTGGTACAGAGGAGTTACCATTTCATAAGTTAGGGTAATGATTACATTTCTTTCTGGATAATGCTACCCCTTCCCTCACTTTTCCCGGTTTCCCCTCCCATCCCCCTTCCTCCTTCCTCCAACAAGTTGTATCTACTGGGTGTCTACTGGGTAGCTCTGCTGCATTTGTTCATCTTTTGTCCCTCCATTTCTACGTCATTTTCAACACGGTGTCTACTGAGTCCCACGGCTTCATGTGTTCATCCTTTTCTGCCCTACCTTGCCCCCCTCAAGAGGCAGATAAAAGGACAAACGAGACAACCAAACCAAACAAACAAGCAAAATGCAAAAACACCATCTCCACTGAAAGTAGCAACAAATAAACCTCCATGTTTCCATTTCCTGGAATTTGTTTCAGTAAATTGTATTTTTTATTATGAAAATACCGTACAGAGGGGTTACAATTACATGAACAAGGTAATGAGTACATTTCTTATCAAGCATTGTTGCCTCCTCCTTTGTTTCCCCTTCCCATCCCTTCCCATCTCCGCCCTACCATATCTCACCCCTCCAACACCTCCTCCCCCGCCAAAGTTGTGAAGTTCGTTTTTCAACATAATGACGTGTACATCTCATTGTTGCAATGGGTCCACCTGTATCCCTATTTAAAAAATTTGTTTTTTCCCTTCCCCTCCACAAATTAAACCACCATCAAATACAATGAAAACAGGGGTTATACCATGGGGGAGGGACATATAAAGCAACAAAGAAATCATCTTATAAATACGTTAGAAACAATAGCAAGAAAGAAAAAAACCAATTGAATCCTTATCTTGGGGTTCATTTCGCCTAACATCAACTTATCTGATCTTTTCTGCTTGTCTCAGACATATATTATTTATTGCAAATAAGGGAAACCATGGGACCTATGTTTCTTTGGGCCTGGCTTACTTCACTTAATATAATTTTTTCCAAGTCTTTCCATTTCCTAA
>NW_012267298.1:7347121-7388456 GCF_000151885.1 Dipodomys ordii
TGGGCAGTTGTTTCTTTAAGGATTTGTTGTTGGGGGATTTAATTTTTGAGTTCCAGGTATATTTTAGATATGAGACCCTTGTCCATTGTATGGCTAGTGAAGATCTTCTCCCAATCTGTGGGCTTTCTATTGATCTTGCTAGCTATGTCCTTTGCCATGCAGAAGCTCTGCAACTTCATGGAATCTCATTTGTCCAACCTTTCTTTGATTTGTTGTGTTTCTGGGTCTCTATTAGGAAAATTTCTGCCTGTGCCAAGGAGACCTAGGGTTTCTCCTATTCCATCCTGTAATGTTTTCGGAGTGTCTGCTTTGACTCTGAGGTCTTTGATCCATTTGGAATTGATTCTGGTGTAGGGTGATATATAAGGATCTACAAGTTTTCTACAAGTGATTAACCAATTTTGCCAGCACCATTCAGTAAATTGTATTTTAAATGTTCAGAGACTTTTTGCCTTTTGGTCATCCCTCCTAACAGTATTCTCCTTTAGACTCACTGTTTGTGTGTGAATGCCCAGAGTCCTGTATTTTATATCTAACTTCTACATATGAGGGAAAAGATGTGCCATTTTCTCTCTGATCTTGGCTTACCTCAAGTAGCATGATTTGTTCTAGGTCGATCCATTTCCCTGCAAATGACATAATATTATTCTTTTACAATGGGTGCATAAAATTTCACGTTGCACACATTTTTTGGATCCATTTGTCTATTGTAGGGCATCTGGGCTGTTTCCATAGCTCTAGTATTGTGAATAGTGCAGCAACGAACATGGTTGACAAGTATCTTTATGGTAACCTGGCTTGTGATGTTCTGGGTAGATGCCCAAGAGTGATAGGGCTAGGTCATAGGGAGGATCTAGGTTTAGGTTTTTTTTTTGAGGATTCTCTAAACCACCTTCCAGAGTGGCTGTACTAGTTTACATTTCCAACAGCCCTATTGGGTTCCTTTTTCTCCACATTCCCACCAGCATTTGTTGTTCGAATACACGATGTTGGCCAATGCATTTGGGATGAGCTAGAATCAAAGTTGTTTGTATTTGCATTTCTTTTATGGTTAGAGATCTTGAGTGTTTCCTTATATGTTTCTTTGCTATTCTTATCTCTCCTTCTGAGAAGTCTCCCCTTAGCTCCTTTTCCCCTTTAGTGAATGGTTTATTAGCATTGTGAGGGTTACTTTCTTGAGTTCCTTGTATATATTGACTCTCAGTCCTTTGTCTGGTGTATTGTTGGTAAAGATCTTCTCCCAGTCTGTTGGACTGTCCTTTTAGTTTGGTAACTATGTCCAGTGCTGTGAAGAAATCCAATTTGTCAAGTTTCTCCTATCTGCTGTGCCCTGGCACTCTTTTCAAAAGAGAGTTCTAATGTTTCTCCTAGTCCTTCTTACAGTAGTTTCACAATTTCAGGTCTGACATTGAGGTCTTTGATCCACTTTGAGTTGATATTTGTGTGATGACAGACAGGGACCCATTTTTACGTTTCTACATTTGGATACCCTCTTTTCCCAACACCAAATATTGGAGAGGCTATCTGTTGTCCTCTGTACATCTTTGTCAGTGTGGATCCTTATACTTGGGATTATTCCTTCAGAATATTTAATTGTTCCAGCATCTCCTACAAGCACACATTTTTCCTTTAGCTTCTACTGCGTTTTGTCTCTGAGTTCCTTCACATTATTTCTTGTCCCTCAGTTTCTTTTCCACCTAGCCCACGTGGGCTGTTTGGACCCTGACTTGTCAGTCCACCCTTGCTCTCCAGGCTGGTAAGTTCACGGTTTTGTTTCCTCTTTCACATGGATGATCCTTTGGCTCCAGATCTCTTTTTGGCTTCATTCAGAGTCTCCAGAGCCCACTGTTCCCATCCAGGCAGTTTTCATTGTCCTCTTAGCTGCATCTCTGGTTTGGACTACTCCAGGGTTCAGTTCTAGGTCTCTTTTTCTTCTTTATCTGCACACTCTCCTGAGCTGACCCTATCCACTGCATGGCTTTAAATACCATCTTTATAATGATCCACATTTCTATCTTCAGCACTGCCATCCCGGCTGCAGACTTTTCTATCCTGCAGCTTGACACTCCACTTAGATGACTAATGGGCACCTCAGCTTAATACATCAAGGAGAAGCACGTCTTCATTTTCCCACCTTCCCTCTAAAGTTGTTCTTCCTTTCATTGTCACCCATTTTGGTAAATGCCACTACCATCTTGCATATCACTCAAATCCAAGTCCTGGAATCATCTTGAATTTACATCACTTCACTCCCACATACAGAGTGACTGCTGAGGGTGCTGTCCTTATCTGAGAGTCTGTTCACTTCTCTGTACCTCCACAGCTACTCAACGTCCTAAACTATCACTGCCCCCTCCAGTTTTTGCTGCAGCTTCCCTCGGGTGTTTGTGCTGCCTGCTTTGGCCTCTGTGATCTCTTCTTAACACTGAGCAAGACCAGTGCTCTTTCAAGCATGCCAATCAGATCCTACCACTTACCAATTCAAACAGCTCCAAAGACTTTTCGGTAGACAGGATCAAAGCTTGGAAGGAGAAACCCACGAATTCCTGAATGGTGTTTAGAAGTTTACACAATGTAAACACATTTCTTCCAGCTCCTCTGCATATTTGGGTTCAGAATTCACTTTGGTTTGGGAGAACCAGCAAGCACTTTGGGGTCCTGTGTACCAAAGCCAAGATTTTAGCTAAGTCACCATGAGTTCCATGATTTATACAAACTTTCTCCCAGTAAGCCTCTGTTTCTCCATTTGTAACATCTAGCTGGAGACAATATTTCACAGCATGACCATGGTGTCATATGGGCTCAGCTGCAGTTATAGAACATCGGCTGCCTCTCTCTTTAGCCTTGCAACTTGTCAGGAGGAAGCAGCCATTCTGGAACTGAGGGGTGGAGAACAGGGACAGCTTAATAAGACAACTTGAATAGGAACAGAATAAAGGCACCCAGACCTTCTTTGTGCCTCAGCCTTTCAGCAGAAGGAATGAGGTGACTAATCAGGAGGCAGAAGTGATGAAGGCCGAGGACAAAGGGGAATATCATGTTACGTAGGATAATAGAGCGGATCTGAGACCTCCATAGAGAGCCCCCGCCCATTCTGCCATTGTCTCTAGGGCCATGACAGAGATTACATCTAAAGACCTGCTGGTAGGTGGGATTGCACATCCAGGGGTAATGGCTGCACATGGCTGGCAGGCCTGTCTGCTGCTGGGAAGAAGCGCTGGGAAGGGAGATCAGCTTTTCTGGGGAGGCTGTGGTTATATATATTCCATCCTACCCCACCTCTAGCCATGCCGAACTGAACTTTAACTTTGTATAGCTTTTGGTAGGCCTGTACTTCCCTCCAAGACTCTAAGGTGGTGATATTATCTGTTTTATAGACGAA
Source organism: Dipodomys ordii (assembly GCF_000151885.1). Taxonomy (NCBI): domain Eukaryota; kingdom Metazoa; phylum Chordata; class Mammalia; order Rodentia; family Heteromyidae; genus Dipodomys; species Dipodomys ordii. The sequence continues at coordinate 7,350,504 of NW_012267298.1, forward strand.
GAAGCTGATATCTCATTCAAACTAAAGTGTAACCACTTTTGGGTCATAGCTTTAAGTGCAACCTCAACTAGGATGTTTTATTGGAGCAGCAATCAAAACTCAGATAGCTAAATTTCAGCAGTGAGCCCACAGCTCAGGCAGATGAGGCCTGAGACTAGGAGTATTTGGGCATCCCTGAGCCATCCTTGGGTGCTGTGCATCTATAGGTGGACTTGTGGCCCCGAATCATGAAGATTTCCCTAGTTCTTCATGGGCTCTAATGGAGAATGACTATCTTAGCAATTTTAGAACAATGTGTGATTTCACAGGAAGACAGGGGATCTGCTGTGGAATGGAAGTTGCCTCTGATTTGGGAGAGGTGGTCCAGGCTGTTCATCCCTCATTCACAGTGATGTGTCTAGCTCCCGTGAAGGAATTTGGGGAAATACTTTAGGTCAAGTCTCGAAGTTGTGGGAGCTTGCGATGAGGACTTGGGCACAGGACTTGGTACCTGCCTTATTGAGACAAGACAGTGAGGCACATGGGGAGAGAAAAGGTCAAACAATGTTGGCATTTTAACAGAACTCAATTTGATTCCACAGAGTTCTGGGCCACTCAGCCCTGGAGAGGGCATGGCTCCAGGCAGGACCTGGGTTCATTCTCTTCTCCTGTGGTCATTAGCTCGGCACTGCCACAGAGAGAAGTATGAACTCCTAGGTACTTCCTACTTCCCTTGAGCACAGAACTTGAAGGGAAATCTTTTGAACAGTTTCATGTCTGGAGTTACAAAGAAAAACAAGTTCGCTGGCCGGAAACTGGTGGTTCATACCTGTAATCCTAGCTACTCAGGAGGCTGAGATCTGGCAATCATTGTTTGAAGCCAGCCTGGGCAGAAAAGTTCATGAGACTGTTATCTCCAATTAACCACCCCAGAACTGGAAGTAAAGCTGTGGCTCAAAGTGGTAGACTGCTAGCTTTGAACAACAGAGCTCAGGGCCAGTGCCTGCCTCTAAGTACAAGCCTCACAACTACCCCCCCCCCCCCAAAAAAAAAGAGCAAGCCAACCCAAACATTTCTGAGATGATTCATGTGGAGCATTACAGCATCTGCAGCAGAGGATGACCCCATTTACTCTGGGTGGGACAAATCACTCTAAGGGATATATAGAATATTCTCCTTGTAGGTGTGAGATATAGAATACATGCAGACTTGAAAGGCAGAGGTGAGTGTGCGAGTCTTGGCTTTCTTACTCATGACACACATGGATTAGCAGAGTAAATAACCTCAGACTGAGTCCCTCATCTAGGAACCAAGGGTGATTACACGCTGATCTCTCAGGGCTCTGGTGTGGGTTCAGTCAGATTAAGTGCTATGTAACCAGGTTAAACACTAGGTATTGACACTTTCTACAGAAGATGCATTCCGAGATGTTAAGTGGGATGTGAGGGTGGGTGTCTAGGCCATTTCTGAGGAGCAGCTGGGGTCAGTGTAGTCTCTTGGGTTTGAGGTGGACTGGATGAGCACAGGGTAAGGGGAAGTGTGAATGGAGCCATGGCTGTGTCGGCGGCTGTGCTGAGAGAGCTGTAGAAGTGTTTTATTGACTCTCCGCAACCACCCACTAGTGACCGTCACACCCATGCTAGAATTTGGGGGCAGAGCGTAGGTGGAGAGTGCTGACCTTCCGTCCCCACTCACTCTGTAGCCTTAGTTGTGCCCCAGAGCTGGCTCAGAAGCCCCTTGGCTTCTCTCTGGGTTTGTCAGCGGGAGGGGAGGGAGCTGGGGCACTTATGCTGAGGGTTTGCCGCATTCTTTTGTAGAAGCTGCACCTCTCAGGCAGCTCTGCCCCTCCAGTGGCCACACTTCACAGCCTTTGAAGCCTTGAGCCTGCCAGCGATCTTAGGCCTTAGGCCCCAGAGCTTTCTAGAGTCCCAACATCTTCAGTCATTCTTTGTCCACTCTCTGCCCATTGCTCAGCTTAGGAATCACCCCCTTCTCCCCCCCCCCCCTGCTTCTTGGCAAGTTGCAGAGAGCAACTAATTGACCAAATCACATGACCTGAGCTGATAGAGCTGGGAGTGGAGAGCAAGTTTGTACTTTCTTCATAACATCACGGGACTCCTATCCAGGCTGCACAAGGGCAGTTGTCGCAGGCTGATTAGCCCAAGTTTCTCATTCTTGTCTATATCTGACATGTCCTTGGATCCAATCAAAGCAGGGAAAAAGAAATCAGTGTTCAGAGAAAAGAGAGAAAACCTTGATGGGTTGCAGTGAGGGTGACAGATGGCTTGCCATTCAGGACCTGTGTTTGTCACATCTGTAAACTGCAGCTGTCGAATTCCGAGATGGGAGTCCCCTGGGGTCCGCCCCAGTGTTAGCCAGCTGTGGCTATCATTAGCTGTAACAGATGAAGCCCCCCCCCACAGCTGAGCTAGGCCCCAAAATGAGTCTTTCTGTCAGTGCAGGAGAGACGCCTTGTTCCCGCAGGGTCTCAGCACATGGGTGAGCATCCTGGAGCCAAGGCTTCCCATAGACCTTGCCCTTGCTGCCCTGAGCCACGGAGCTCAGGCTGAGCAGTTCTGAAGCCCAGGGAATGCTTGGGTATCATTGTCTCCATGGCAATCTGGGTCCAGGAGCAGGGCTGGCAGGTCAGGAAAGCCATGAAAAAAAGCAGGCTTCCCTGCAGCAAGGTTCTTTAAGACCTGAGCAGGTGCCTTTGCCCTTCAGGGAGCTATCTCTTGACACAGAGGAGGAAAGGAATTTCAAGAGCATAAGGAAAAATGGCTATCATCTAGTCATATGGCACTGTTCTGTTTGTTTTCCAGTATGACCCCACCCCCGCACCCCTGCCATACACACATTGAGAGAAGCTAGCTTTGTTATATAAAACATAAAATAGTTTCATGCATATTCATGCAAAGGGAGGCAGAGAGGCAGGGGCAGGAATAAAAGAGATGGAAACCCAGAAAAAAGAGTGAAGAATGAACAGAGACAGCTAAACAGAGGGTACAGGATCACCCAATAAGCTGGATTTGACAGTGGGTTGAAGCGTGAGCAGGGGTTTGTAGGTACTGTGGGGGGCTTATCCAGGCCATGGTAAAATCTCTGCTCCCCACATCTTCCTTTCCACTTTATTTGGAGGTAGAGATCTAGAAGACACAAGGAAAAGATGGATCAAGTCAACTTCATAACCAAAGAAAAGTTGGCGTGTTTTATTTCTTGAATGATAAGACAAACATTATATACAACTTATTTTTATATAAATTCTTGTCTCTTAACATGCATCAGTTAATATATATTATATTTGTGTTATATATAATGTATATAAATCATATTATATAATATATATTAATATGCCCACATAAAATATCCTTTAATCTTCTCCCCTCACTATCCCCTCCCTCCTTGACAATGTGTGTCCCATTTACCATTGAGATGATTATTATCATCACTATTTTAGGTCTAACCTTCACAAATGAGCAAGAACCTGTGCTAGTTGGCTTTCAGAGCTCAGCTGAGCTTGCTGAGCATGATACATGTATGCCGGTTCAAGACTAAAATTAAAATCAAGAGCACAGGACCAGTGAAAGACATGTGGGGAGCAGATGTCTCATGCCAGTTTGTTACTTCTGGATAAAAAGCCACCTCAGTGTAGACCTGGGTGTGGGGAGCTCACCTGGGGCTCAGTCCTGCCATTCACAGATTGTGTGAGCCTTATCAGTTGCTCAGTTTCTCTCAACCCTCTCTCCTCATTCCAACACTAGGCATTGTGAATGGACGTGTCAGAGTGCTGCCAGGGAATGAATGGGCCAGCATGTGGTACACAAAGGGCCAAGACCTCACAGGTCTGATGTCCTATTCTTGGGGCACCCCACAAGCAGTTCACTGAGGGCCTGGGAAGTTTCTCTTCTCCTGGCTTTGTCCTTGCTGCCTCTAATCCAGCAGGGAACAATCCAAATCAGAGGCTTGAGATGCAGCTTCAGGTACCATGTAGTACGTGTCTTCACTTCTGGCTTTGTTTGGGGCTCCATCTGAAGGGCCATGCAGAAACCAGAGCTCAAAGAAAACACCAGTTCATGACCTTGGGCAAAGCTTTTGTGATTTATAAACGATGAAGACTTTGGAGAGTATATCTTCTGACTGAGGGTGAAGTGGATCTTTCTACCCCATGTGTGACTTGAAGGAAATCAGGTCTACAAAGGAGGGGATGACCTGACTTATCCATGAGTCAGGGGCTAGAACAGAGAGCCTGAACGTTCACCTCCTTTGGGTGTGGGAACTATAAAAAGAAGTATGGCATGTGGTCTCTGTTCAAAAGGCCCATTTACTATTTACCACCATTTGGGACCTTCAATCATCTGGAAGATAAAAGGAGGTTTTTTTCTTTTTGTTTTTGCTTATTTTGGGGGGTTATTATTATTTTTATTAACATACATTAATTGCATAGGAGGTTTCTTTGTGATAGTTCCATAGATAGATGCAGTGTATTTTGAACAAGTCCACCTCCTCTATTATAGTCCCAGAGCATGACAGGCAGATAGACAGACAGACAGACAGACAGACAGACAGACACACACACACACACACACACACACACACACACACACACACACACACATGAACGATCCCAGTTTAATACAGAAAAATTATGATCACTTTATTCCCTGGCTTCGTTCCTCAGGACCCTTCAGTGCCTCCTATGCAAGGTTGTAAGCAACTTCCTTCCTTGCCTCCACTCATGATTCTTCTGTGTTTTCCCTGAGCCAGTGGGAGAGGCCCTACTAGCTAATTAGGGCATCCTCTTCTCTACCACTCACTAGCAAAGCTGCCTCCTCTTCCTTCCATCTCCCAGAAGCTGTGGAGCTGACATCTCAGAAACAAAGGCAATTCAGACAGCAGAAGACTTCCTCACTGCTGCGTGAGGGCACTGGAAAAGGAGAGCTGCAAGAAAACCACACTCTTTCTGTACTTTTATTCAGTGTGTATGTGTGTGTGTGTGTGTGTGTGTGTGTGTGTGTCTGTCTGTCTGTCTGTCTGTGCTGTCCTGGTGCTTGAACTCAGTGTGTGGGTGCTGTCCCTAAACTCTTTTACTCAAGGCTGGCAATCTACCACTTGCTCCAGAGCCCTGTTCCTGGGGTTAATTGGAGGTAAGAGTCTTACAGACTTTCCTGCCCAGGCTAGCTTTGAACTGTGATCCTCAGAACTCAGTAGCTTGGATTATAGATGTTGAGCCATCAATGCCTGGCTTCCTACTGTTTTCTTTTTAAAGAAGGTTAAACAAGTCCTGCAAACACCTTCCCTTTTTTGTCTTATCTGTTTATACACTTTCTCCTTAAGTGGAATAAAATTAGAAGTAGATACACATGCTTGGGGGAAGACGGTGTCTGGACTCATTGCTTCGTGCTCCTAGCAGGTCTATCGAGGCTAGAAAACCTGCATTCCATGTGAATATATAGCATATTTCATGAAACTTTACATATATGTGTAATCAGTCTACCACACACTGGCATGATGCCAGATATTGGGGATACGAAGAAGAATAAGAAACAGTCCTTGTTCACAGGGGTCACAGCATTATAGGTGGTGGGATGGAAGAGAAATAGGTTAATGAGAATGTCCCAAATTTAGTACAAGATGCTACAACCACACAGAGGGAAACTGAGCCCGTCCTACTGCTTCCTAAGAGGGTCTGGGAGTGGTGGGGTCTAACCTGGGCAGTGTCTGGAAAGTGGGATCTAGAGAAGGACAGGAGATGGGAGGAAGGAATGCTTGAATAGACAGACCAGCCTGTCCAAAGGCTCAGGCAGGAAGCAGCATTGCTTTGGAGGTAGTGAAAAGAGCTTGGTTAGTACTGAATATGGCACTCTTAAAAATAGCCTTCCATTGTTATTTGTAATTATGCATTTTAATGGTACATATTAATGAGGTATTCTATAACATTTCTATATAGGCATATTTGGAATTTATTCAAATATTCACTTTATTTTTAATTTTAATATTTTTGGTCGGTTATGGGTCTTGAATTCTGGGCCTGGGCTCTGTTGCTGTGCTCTTCAATGAGAGCTTTACCACTTGAGCCACAGCACCACTTCGAGTTTTCTGGTGGTCAATTGGAGATCCGAGTCTCATGGATTTTCCTGCCAAGGCTGGCTTTGAACTGCAGTCCTCAGATCTCAGCTTCCTGAGTAGCTAGGATTACAGGTGTGAGCCAACAGTGCCCAGCTAATACTTTCTTTTTAAAATGAATATATACATATACATATATATTCATTTTATAAAGTAATGGGTTCTGTTGTGACATTTTCATTGTATGCATATGATATAATTTGGTCCTATTTCCCAACTGCTCTCCCTTACCCTCCTTCCTTTCTCCCTGAATCCCCCTTTCATTTCTAATAGTTCCCCTTCTACTTCTATGTCTTTTTAAAAATCTAGATTCTGGGGATGGGAAGGTGGCTCAGTGGTAGAGCGCTTGCCTTGCATGCCTAAGGCCCTGGGTTCGATTCCTCAGCACCACATAAGCAAAAAGAAAAAAGCTGGAAGTGGTGCTGTGGCTCAAGTGGTCGAGCACTAACCTTGAGCTGAAGAGCTGAGGGACAGCACCCAAGCCCAGAGTTCAGGCCCCATGACAGGACCCCCCAACCCCCCCAAAAAATCTAGATTCTGCAGACAAGGACAAACAATCAACATTTGTATTTCTGAGTCTGACTTGTTTCATTTAATATTATGACTTTCAGGTCAATCCATTTTCCTGCAAATGGCATGGTTTCATTCTTCTTTATGGGCGAATAATACTCCATTGTTTATATATACCACTCAATGCCTTATTCTTTCCCAGTGGGTATAAGACTCACTCTTGGAACTTTGTGGCTTGGTGTGTGAGAGGAAGTGGAATGCTGTTCAGACCATTTGACATGTGACATTCAAGCCTTTTCACAGCTCATACCTCATTGGGTCTCCCAATGGTCCTGTGAAGTAGGTGTGTCTCCTCTTGTTGTAGTCTTGGTTTCATTCTGAGAGAAACCAAAGCTTAGAGATATCCATGTCCCTCTGAGCTTACCATTGAACATCGTTGACTCCTCCACTTGGTATTAGCTTTCCATTGCATCCAACAGGTTCCTACAAGTAGCAGTTTTAAACCACATAGGTATTTTCTCACACTTTCTGTGAACCAAGAATATCACGTGGCATAGCTAGGTTCTCTGCTTTGGAATCTTCCCAGGCTGCATCAAAGGGCTGGCTAGGCTGCATTCTCACCTCTCAAGTGTATGTGTGGGGTGCACTTCCAAGCTCCCCATCTTTGAAGCCACAGGGTTTGCAGCACCCTGCTCTGTTGGAGCCCCAAGTAGAGCACCAAGCTAGGATGGATGTGTTTACCGAATCTAACCTCATCACAGAATTCATATCACACCTCCTTAGTTAGAAGGGGCTCTGCCCGTGCTCACGAAGAAGGGATCACACAAGGACAAGGTACTAGGAAGCACCACCTTCAAGTGTTCTTGTCACACAACTCCATCCCTTGTCACATGCCTTTTCCTCCCCTGGTTCTCTGGGGAGAGCCCCTACTCCTCCTTCAAGTTGCAGCTCTAATGCATGACTCTCTGAAAGCCGGTCCAAATGCTTTCTGCTCCTTGTGCTTGGCTGATACCTTCCTGTCTCCCACCTCTATTTCAGCAGCTACTGTGAGCTCTGGAACTCTCACTGCTGACTTACAATGCCCTTTCTTCTCCTCCTCCATCTCTTCTCTAAGCCTCACCCCAGAGGAGTGCTACTTCTCCAACTGCTCCAAAACTCAAGTCAAAGCTTGTAGCATTGTGGATATTTCTTAAAACATATAATTTTCTATTAACACATATTAATTATAGAAGGAATGGTTTCATTTTGACATGCCCACAAAAGGACATAATGCACCCTGATCAATGTCACCCCTCCATCTCTCCCTCTCATAGCTCTCCTAGCTTCTTAGAACAGTTTCAACAAGTCCCATCTTTCATATATATCATTTCATATATATCATTGAAGATATTGTTGAGGCTATGTGGATTGAAAGAACTAACTTCTCATGAGAAATAATGGCAATGTGCAATAACATACAGCATTTTAGTTGTATTTTTTTATTTCCCAAAGCACTATCATGCTCAATATACCATCCAGCTCTTTAGACTGTAATTAGATTTAGTCCCTGTATAGATGTTTTAAGTTAGTGAGGCTCAAAGAAATTAAACAATTTGCTTAAACTACAAAGAGGTTTAAAAAAATAATCTCAAGGCTGTGGCTCAACACATGGCTTTTGATTACAATCATTTATAAAATGTTCACAGCATGGTGATTCTTTGTTAGACATCACTGAGGATACTGGAGTAAATAGATTTACAGCTTTATCCATGAAGAGTTCATGCCCTCATGATGTAAGCAGAAATATAAGATGGTAAATATAAAGCAAACTGTGAAGGGCAGTGGCAGACTTGTATGCGCTAATCTTTGAGAATTCAAGGGAGAAATACAACATCCAGCTGGGGGAAGGGGTGTCTTTAAAGCAAGCACATATGGTCACCAAGAGTTGGTAGGGAGGGAAGGGAAAGGCTATAACCAAGGTCTTCAGAAGAGATTGCTAGCATGGTTCTGAATTATGCAAAGCCAATATCTCCTTGGCGACAAAGACAGTGAATCATCAAAAGGTAACCTCCCCTTGCTGCCTTCCTCTTCTCTCATGAAGGCCACTCCTGCACTTGCGCTGTGATGCACTTTCCCGCCTTCATACTCCCTTGGTCTGCTAGTGTCCTCTCTGTGTGTTCTGTTTCTTTATAGCCTGGCTCAGGCTGGCGGTGATCCTCCCGGACCCACCCCTTTCTCACCCCTTGTTCTGCAGCAGGACTGGTCTCAGAGCTGAATCTTTCAATCTTTTATCAAGCTCTCTTCATGCCATGAGTCAGTCCTTCCCTCTCCCATTCCAGATGCCTTCTTACCACAGGATTCCTGACATCACCTTCTACCATTGTCCTTCAGAGTGTGTCCTGTGCCACCTCTCCCCTATCAGGAAGAGGGAAAGCAGCATGTCAAAAGGCTCCTCCATACAAAAGCCATGCTTGGAGGCCAGGTGGTGTGAGTGTTAGGGGAATGATAAAGACACAGGCCAAAGGCAGGACATGATGACTTTTATAGGCCATTGACAAGAATTGGATCTAGTGGATAAAATCAGAAGTGTCTGAAGATGACCTGGCAGAGCTGGGGCTTGACATGGCTGTCTGTGGTTTTGGAGGGTCATCCTTGTTTCTCCAAGGAAGCTGAATGGGAAAGGGCAAGAATGGTGGCGACGAGGTCAGCTGTGCACTTTCACGACAGAAATCAAAGCATTTGCAGATGGATCCACAGCCAGTAAGTGAACGGCTTCCTCAGTGCCTCCTTTATTCTGTTAATTGCACAAAATTGCTTTTTAAAAATACGTTTTAAGCCCTAAACCGAAGGACGAGCCAAAGCCAATGCCTGACAGAGACAACAGTGTGTGAGTTACTCAATGACAGGAAGAATAGCTGAAGCTACAGCTTCCTGTGGCTTTGTCCCACCTACCAAGGAGACTTCCCACACCATCGTGGCCAGGTGACCGTGTAACATGTGGGATCAGTGCTGAGTGTAGCTCTGTGTTTTGACAATCGCTGTATTATCCTCACAGGGGTTTCAGACTTGTTAGGAACTCAGGAGGTATAAGACCCCATCTTTAGTAGTCTCTGGCTGGAGATCAGCACCTCAGAGACATGGCCTTACAGGGTCTCCTATAAATCATGTTTCCTCTCTGGAAGTCTATCTGGAAGGGTCATAAAATGTCCTGCCTCTGGTGTGAGGCTCTGTCTGCTGGGTGAATGAGGGAACGTGTAAGCTCACCAGGGTACCATGGAAAAGCCCATATTTTCTAGTATCTGTTATTACAACAAGGATTCATCTGATAGACACATGATACTATGTTCCAAGTGCTTTGCACAAATTAATACATGTATTTAATCTTCATAGCAATGCTATAATGTAGGTTCTGGGTTTTTTTGGTCTCCTTCCCCCCCCCCCCCACAAAAGCACCCTAAGCCACATAGAGAGTAATTGGCCAGACTGGCAAGGAATGGAGCTAGATTCTAACCTATGAAGGCAGATATGATATCCATTTTGTCTTCTACAATTTTCCTGGTGATAGAAAAATGCATAGGAGAGGATGAGTTGGGCTGTGATAGATGGGAGGAGGTGATACAAGGGGTGATAATGACAAAGATATAGTGTATTCATAAATTGACATGTTGAATGAACCCTTTTGTGTAACTACATAAGGTAATAATATAAAAATTCATGACACATACAAGAAACTCAGAAGCATCAAGGAATTTATTGAAGGCTTCTAAGGAAGAAACTAATGAGACTCCATGCTTAAGGATATAGCACATGAAGGGATTATAAGTCCAGGGTGATTCCTTACTTTCTTGAGTGATTAGGTTATTTGTGGGACACCAGTCTAGGTAAGGGATTAGGAGGTAGAATAAATCTAAGGAGTAGTGAAGGAACCCACTTCTAAGTACTTTGTTCCAACTTGTCTGTGGACCACTTGTGTGGTATGGAGATGTATAATAAGTTATTGAACAAATGAAGAAGAGGGAGATAAATTCTCTCCCTTCAGGATACCAGTGGATCTAATCAGAGATCAAATCACAATTGCATGGTGAGGCTGAGAGAAAAAGAGAAGTGAAAGGGTAGAAAGAAGTAGAGCAAGCCTCTGATTTTGCACAATACTTTCTCAGCCTCTATGGTAAGACTTTTCCTGGCATTGAAGAGGAAGTGGAGTCACTGATCAGAATTGAGGAAGTTATTTTGGTCTTGATAGGCTCTGGGATGTCTGGCAGTGAATCTATTCTGGTTAATAGTTCTTCCAAATTTGTCTCCCAATGTGGAAGCATTTCATCTCTCTGCCATACCAGATATCTTCCTTTTTGAATAGATCCTCCCTATAATAACCTGTTTTCCTTAATTAGCTTAAGCTATTCTTGGCCTACCTCTCAAGAATCTCTATGTGATTTTTGGAAATGATGTCTTATTTAAGTGGAAATGAGGGAGGACCTAAGATGTCTATGGAGAAGACAAGGTCTACATGCACTCCTTGGGGTTACTGGAGTAAATGGTACTCACCGTGGGAGACTCAGAGCATCTGAGAGAAGGATGAAGACTGAGGCTCGGTGAGGTCCCTCAGCCAGTGGGGAATGTTAGCTGCTCTTTCATATCTGATCATAATCTCCTCTGTCCTTACCAAGGGATTTATAGTTTTTATGATGGGGGTTTTTGAGTGATCAAATGGGAGACTTTTTTTTGGTAACTTGATTTCTTCCTGAAAATCAGACTTGCAGGGCTACATTTCAGCTCTTGTGTGGCCCCCTGTTTCTGGGAAGAAAAGAGATTTTTCCCAGATTCCTGCAGACCATGAACACGTGTCTCTGTGCTTCATGGAGGTTGTTCCTGAAACCTCAGGGACATAAAAATTGGGGTTAACACTTCCGCTCACACACATACTTCCCATTTTTGTCGCATGGCAGCATTGTGGGATGAATTGTTACATGCACTGGTTTCATGAAATGAAAGTTGGATACCCAAGTGGTAAGACTTCTCCAAGATGACAGAGCTGGTAATGGGTGAATCTGACTTATTCTTAGATTTCTTGATTCTTGGTTCAAAAGTTGCTCCCATCATGCCACAGTTTGTTGGGGACTGCTCACTGAAAAGGCATTCAATTCCCTGTGCATCCTCATCCTTTCTTTTCTTCATCTCAGTGGCTCAATTTTCCCAAGTAGGTCAAGTGTCTGAGTCTCTCAGTGTGGGACTTAAAAGGGAACAGAATTCCCATGCCCACATAGCATCTGCTGGAAGTTTAGATGAACCTGTTGTGTGGGCTGGCCAAATTCACATTGTATGCTTGGGAGACAAATGCACACTTGCACATGCCCAGGTAGCCCTCTGATGAGAGGAAAGGATGCTGAAGGGCTCCAGGCTTGCTCCTTGCTTCTTCTAGCTATTTGTCTAATCCAGGTAACCTCTTTGGGTGTCAGTGTCTTTATATGTGATTTAGGAAAGTCAGCCTGCCCATCTCTTGGACAGGTGAAGGACCTGGCTTTATACAACTCAAAAATTGCTATAATTATCCTGGAGGCATTTGAACCTGAAACCTGATATATAATTGCTTCTCTTCACATGGGAAATACGATGTGGCACTTGCTCATTTCTTTTACCCACTAGGGAACAGCAGCTATCCAGGGGTATCTGCTTTGGCTTTTAATCATGTGCAGAGGTGTTGTAAGAGTCTGGCAGCACAGAGTGCTTTGGGTGCTCCTTCACAATCTCTGCATGTAGAGACAGAGATAAGATTATTTACACCCCATTCCATTATTCACAGCCTCTTGGAATGTAGCACTAAATAATTCAGAGCCCATACAAGCTTGGGGATTGATGGTGAAGCCGATAGTTTTGCAAATACAGCATCAGCAGTGGCAGACAAGTCCAGTTCCAATACAAACATATGTGAGTACAACTGCTAGGCCTCAAATACTAATCAGGACCATGGAGAGGGCCTTCTTTATGGTCTGAAATAGACTCAGATCCTGGACAGACTTCCTCTCTAGGTAGGACAAAGTCCCCTCATCTTCTAACTGAGAGATCCTTGGTGGCCACTTGTGTCAGAATTTTCTATGGCAAATGGCACAGGTTCTGTCCCATGCAAGGTATTTGGTGACATTGTTATATTTTAGGGCCTAGAATTTTTGATCCTCCTATTTTAGGTACCTAAGTGCAGTGATTACAGGTATCCAATCCCATGTTTGGCAACATTTTTATTATTGTTGTTGTTATTTTAAACAGAATGGTCCTCCTTCCATAGCTGTTTGTTTCTATGTTCTAACAGAAATGGAAAAAGCAAAGTCATTGGGAGTTTGAGGACCCAAGTCTTAGTTCCTCTGCCTGTGGCTAACCTGGTGATCTTTCAGTCCATTGGCAATTCTGGAGGGAGATGAGGATTCAGAGAGGCAGAGATCTAGGAGAATTCCAAAGAGGGATTTTTTTTCATCTGAGAAGAATGAGTCCTGGACAGTGATGCTGATTTTGACCATGAGGTGGTTGTCAGCACTCACCTGCAGCTCCTGTACATTCTCAGGCTTCCCAGCATGGCAGGCACAGGGGAGATGGTCTGTTTGGGCTCACCCATCTCCAAGCTGCCTGGGTCTTACTCTTTTGTCAGTGCGTGTGCTCTAGAAGTCCCTGGGTGATTCAGGTCCCATCTTGGCCCTTTTCCAGCTTTGTGAACTGTCTCAGCTGTCCTTGGATTCACATACCTCTGCTGCTCTTAGACACTTGGCTTTGCTCTTGACTCCAGTTCCACCGTGATTAGACCAGATCCCAGCCCCATGGAATCTTCCAGACTCAGGAGAGCTCTTTCTTTCAGGCTCCAGATGGACACCAGTGATGACCTTCAAAAGGGAAATCTAGTGACCCCTGAACGAACCTGTTATCATTTAAGAAAGCAGGAGTTTGATCCTCAGCACTGCTAGGTTACAAGTGACAGAGAGCTAGTGATGGGTAGGAACACAGGTGAAGTGTGAGAGGCCAGTTAGAACACTCCTGACACAATTCTGCCAGAAGTATGTTCTGGGGGACAGGCTGACACAGGCTGCTTCCTTTCTGGAGACAAAAGAGCTGAACATCTAGGCTGGGATGAATGATGGAGGCTGGGATGGATGATCGAGGCTGGGGGAAACAAGGGGAGCATTTGGAGGCCCAAGCTCAAAGGAATGAGGCTGAGGGGCCTTTGTTAGCAAGCTGTGAGGGAGGGGCATGGGAAGGAGGCAGAGGTAGAAGAGACTGCAGTCTGTTAGGCACAAGGGGGTCTGTGAAGTTGCCGGCAGCCTGGCTGGGGAGTGCAGAGGCCTAGAGCAAGGTCCTAGTCTGGATCACACATAGAAGCCTGGTCTTAGCCAGCAACAATGCCCCTACTGGGATAAGGAGGGAGAATTCAGATGGGAGGAGGGGTTGTCTTGATGGTGAGTACAAGCTAACAGCATTGCAGGGGCGACACCCCCAGAAATGAATGAGTCCTGCGTTGGAACAGGCAGCTGAGATTCTCGGTCCAGGAGGGCAGTGAAGAAGGCAATGGCCCTCATAGAATGCACATTTCTTTGCCAGTCCTGGGCTTGAATTCAGGGCCTCGGCGCTGTCCCTGAGCTTCTTTGTGCTCAAGGCTAGTGCTCTACCAGTTGAGTCACAGTTCCATTTGGCTTTTTCTGTTTATGTGGTACCGAGGAATCAAACCCAGGGCTTCATGCATGTGAGGTGACAAATGCCTAGCACTTGCCATGGGCTCCCAGGTTCCTCCTCAAAACACTGTGCTGTAGTGAGGAAGAGGAGTGTCAGGGAGGTTAGTTAAGTTCACTAAGGTCACGTAGCTGAGTGACAGGTAAGAGATTAGAATCCTCGTCTTTCTGGCAATGGTGGCCAGGTGCTTCCGCCAAGCTCAGGGGGCTGAGGAGTCTGGAGTGATGTTCTCCCTATGTGTTTTCACAAACGCCACTTAATAGCACGGGTCAGCTTCCCAACAGCAGTGATAGTGACAGCTAGAGGAGCATGCATCACCCCCACCTTGATGGTTTTCCATGGCTTGTCATTGCGTTTGTCAAATTCTGTTCTTCACAACAACAATTAACACAGGATAAATAGCATTGCCTGGCTGAAAAGGGAAAAGTGGCCATGCATGCTCAAGGTCATGCTCAAGGCCTGTGATGCAAATAGGATTCGTCTGCATTTTAATCCAAGACTCTTGGGGCTGCTTCTGGCTTCCTATTCATTACTGGGTTTTACCACACTTGCCAAGGGACTGGCTAAAAGGGAAGGCGTGTCCCCATCACCACTCCACGCTTGGGCTATGTGGTGTGCTGTCATCCCCATTTGTGGACCAGGATGAATACAGGCTTCATGCCTTCTTATGTGCTTTCAGAGAACACAGCATCTCATTTAATTCGGGAAGGAAAGTCTTGCTATCAGACCCATGTTACAGATGAGGAACAGAGTCTAGCAATGTGTTGTCTTATCTTTCTCTAAGTCTGTTCCTTCGGCCTCATTTCTTGATCCTGACTGTTTCAGACGCTGAATGGAAATTGGCTGCCAACAAACTGGAGAAGAGTTGGACATATTCTCTGCTGGTTTAAGAATTATGCTTGATATGTCCAAACTCTTGTGCAGTGAATTGTAATGGCTGACTTCACAGCTTTCCTTTCCTGTGAGATTGCAGGTTCTATGAGGCAGAGGGTCTCATTTTGTTTCTGACCATGGCGTCTGGGTGTCTGGCATATTATAGGTGCTAAAGAATATGCTGAATGCTAAGTCCCCTCTTATAGCCGTGGAACCTTCACTCCCAAGATGCTAATAGGATGTGGAGTCTTCTTTCGGCTCCGATTCTTTTTTTTTAATTAAATTTCATTTTTTTATTGTAAGGGGGATGTCAGAGGGGCTACAGTTACATGAGTAAGGTAACAAGTACATTTCTTGTAGAACATTGTTTACCCCTCCCTTGTTTTCTGCTCTGATGCTTTTAATTAAGAAAAAAAATGGTGTTAGGGTTTGAACATGGGCCTTGCACTTGCTAAGCAAGCAACGGAGCCTGCCTAGAGTAACTTTTTTGGCTTTAATTTGGTTTTAGACAGGGTCAGGTGGCCTCATACCTTTCTCATCATATAGATACACATCATGTAGATACACACCACTATCTCCAGCTTCTTAGTTCAAATGGAGTCATTCTAAGTTTTTTTTTTTGTTTTGGCCTGGATTTGTCTGGAATTATGATCCTTGTGATCTCTGCTTCCCAAATACTTGGCCAACTGTGTTCTACTTTGTCAAGGTTTAGAGTTGGAGTCTTGTCGAGAGGGAGAGAGAGGAGAGAGGCAAGACTGTGGGTAAACAGCCCTGGGGAGACCACGTGCTGACGACAACTCTAGCTGTTGGCTGGTACGGAGCCTCTTCCTGTGTTCCTCAGCATGGGGGCTGGGCGGGGGGGGAGGTGCAGAGGGCACCCTCACTGCACCCCTGGATCAATGGCCATGCCTGTGGACAGGAGGAGGGCTTGCTCGTGATGCCCTGAAATGTTCGACTGGTGACCAATGGCCTGTCCAGCTAATTTTCTCCCTGTGGAGCCTTAGCCTTAGGCATTCTGGATCTGCTTATTTGGGGCCACACAGTAGAGAAGGAAGAGCAAGAGCACTGGAGGTGAGGACCTAGTCCTGAATTCAGGCTCTGAGGTATGTTCTTTCTCTAGGTCCTCTTTGAGCCAGTTTCCTCAACTCCAGCCTCGGCTGCCCCTGGCTTCCTCCTGTTCCCCCTCTCCCTATCCTTCTCAAGACTGCACAGAGCAGACAGTTGTGTCTACCAGCTTGTTGCGTAACTTGGATGTCAGGTTCTTCATCAGCCACCTGGGCATGGAGTTGTCCTTTGATCCTTTGCTTCCATAGCAACGTGTGATCCTAGCAAGGGATCACTAGTGTGATTTGCACACACCATCCGTGGCACAAAGCCATTAACACTGTGCATAGTGACTCTTGGAGCCCATGTGTCTAGGTGTGGCTTAGGTCTGACCTCGGCTGCTCTGCTCCCTGGAAAGCAGGTGCCACTGGTCCTGTGCCTAAGAGTCATGGTGTTCAAGATAAGACCATTAGGAAGCGGGAATGAATCAATCAATGTAAACCACTTTGCCCAGGTGCCCAGCACACGCAAGTTCTGGGGTTTGGTCTGTTTTGGAAAAAAATAGATTGAGAACAAAAGAATCCATTTTGCAAAAATGTATAGGCACACTATAGAGCCCAACTGACCAACACACGGTCTCCTAAAGCAAGCGGATCTTTATGCCTCCTGATAATGCAGTACTTGTGTTCTCTTTTCAACATCACACTCATTGACAGTCCAGCAAGGTCCTATTCCCACTTTGGTGTCCATTAACATCACCGCTGTTGTGCAATCGTCCCTGTCTTACCCATTCGATCCTTTGGTTCCACAGTATTTGTTACAAATGTCCATACACCCAGGCATTGTGCTGTTCTTTGGTGTCAACTTCCACAGGCCCCGGGCTCAGAAGACCCTTAGCTCCTGGTGGCTTCAC
Source organism: Dipodomys ordii (assembly GCF_000151885.1). Classification (NCBI taxonomy): domain Eukaryota; kingdom Metazoa; phylum Chordata; class Mammalia; order Rodentia; family Heteromyidae; genus Dipodomys; species Dipodomys ordii. The sequence goes on from NW_012267298.1 coordinate 7,367,632, forward strand.
CTGAATCCCACTCAGCACTGGACCTGCCTCAGGGTGTGGCGGATGGGAGCTCTGTGATCACATGCCTGGAATGCACTCTTGTTCTTGAATTTGCAAGTCTGGTGATTCACAGGAGACAAGAAGCAATTTATAAAATTTGAAAAGAATTACCTACCTTTTGTGGGCCTCAGTGCAGAAATATGACTGGAGCTTTAAATTACTTGCGTTCTTTGATTTTTTTAAAGAAACCTTTTAATAATAGAAGAAAAGCCACAATGAGTTGTGCCTATGTGTGTAATTTTTTCCCCAAAGAATTTGTTTTGTGTCTCATTAATAGAAACTCTCCTACACATTGCAAGAGAACCTTTTCCTCCCGTTTGCTAGAAAGGACAGTTCCAAAATGACTTATGCTCTATTTTTTTTTATGAGCTTAGAATAGATAATTGCTTAAAGTGGAATTTTCAGTTAGTGATAATCCAATTAGGGTCTTGGGTCTAATTGTTCCTGTGTAACCTGATGCTGTCTATTTTCTGTGGTTCTCACTTGGGAAGCTGGGTCTCTTGGCAACAGCGTATCTGTCTATGGAAGAAAGGAAAGCCGTCATTTGGGGGTATTTTTTGCTCAACAGATAAGAACACTCGAGAGAGCAGACAGGAAATTGTGTGCATTATTGGAATAATGACTCAAAGAACTCTGGAAAAGCCCAGAACTGAGTAATACACCGGACACCTGTGTTTCAGTCCTGACAGGGAGAGGCTTCTCCATTCACTCATCAATCCACGTGTCCTCACTGCGGTGGAGGAGCTGGATTCCAATTAGAGGACCCAAGGGACACCTTTCACCCTCAGACATGTTTGGCCTGTGGAACGCCCCAAAATCTTGAGCTAATCATCAATGTTGAAATTTTAGAATACTTCTTTTTAATATAAAGCATTGAATTGTGGTAAGGAAACAGCCCAGACAGATCTCTGGGTCTACATTCTACACACAGCTGGAAGTTGACATTTCTCTTGATGAATTTCATTAATTCACCACAATCTCCACCAGTCCCCACTGTCTTACACTGAATTGATTTCACTCACTTATATTACCCACTTAGCTCATCTTGGTGTTCAGTTTGTGACCCTGGGCTAAGGGGCCTGGCAGTTCCCTTGTAATGTGTCAGCTACGGCAATGGGGGTGACGCTTGTTTTTTCATTCTTTAATGAGTTCTCATTTCATGGGTGTGAAAATTGAGGTTCAGCAAAGTCTGTGACTGTGGCTGTGGTCAGGAGGGAAATGAGTTGTGGACACAAGCGTACGACTGTGGGCTCCTGACGCCCTGCTCCTGGGCGATCTCCGCTGTGTACCTCCAGTCAGGACATCAGGATGTGCGAAGCTAGTCATGACCTTTACACACCGCAGCAGTGAGCTCAAGTTGTCACTGTGCAAGCGCTCTGGACGTGAAAATGCTGATTCAGATCGATTTCAGATCTGAGGAAAAGCCCAACCCCTTTGGATATTTAGAAAACAAAGCATAGAAAATTCTTACATTTTGAGTGCATGACAATGTTTTGTTTGTGGTGCTTTTCCTACTGATTAAAAAAGCGTAAGTATATCAGGGTACAGAGTGAGCATGGGTCTGTGTTCAGTGGCTGCCATTCGTGTTTGACTTTCAGTGCAGGGTTTTTTAGCTATGTGGCTCTGAGCTCTGGCCTGTGACTCAGGGATGATAACTCATCTTGCAATGAGGGTCTGTTTCATCTCTATGACATACATATGTAGTTATATGTAGACACTCAGGGACCTAGAACTACTCATTCACTGATGGTGCTCTACCTCTTGAGCCATGCTGCCAGCCCAGACCAATTGGTTAATTGGAGGCGGCATCTCATGACTTTTCTGCTGGCTTTCAACCTCAAACTGCCAGCTATCTGCTCTTGAGAAACTTTGATTAATGGCATGAGCCACCCATTCCTGGTTTAAAATTGTGTACTTTTAAAAACAACCCCTGCTCACTCACACGGTTTCTCTTACTAAATCCTTAGTCAGGTTTCAATTGAGCCTGTTCCCCTTGTACAAAGTGAAAAGATTGATGAGGTGAAGTTGTGGACCCCCCTCTCCCAGACTAAAGAGTGTATGGTTTAGCTAATGCACAAAGAAAAAGAGAGAGAATTAAAGAGATAAGTATAAGCCTAAACAAACTGTATGTTACTTTTGGTAAACAGAATCAGATAGCTGCGTTTGGAGGGGTACACCTGCAATCCCAACACTTGGGAGACTGAGATAGGAAGATGAATAATATAGAACAAATTCCAGGCTACTTTGAGCTGTACAGCAGGATGGTATTTAAAAAAAAAACAACAACAAGCAACAGTAGCAGAAAAAGATCTGATAACTGAAATAATTACTGTGGGTATAAAGAAAATGTTTTTTCCCTTACATTACATTTTTCTTTCCCTCTTGTTGAAACTTAAGGCCTGGTCACCTGGTCTGTGGCCCCAGTTTAGATGCAGCAAATAGTTCCAACAAAGCATTATTGATGAGGCTGAGCTCAGGGTTATGGGAACAAAAGCCTGGTTCCTTGCATTACCACTCAGCCATCAGGAGACAAAAGGGGAGTGATCTAAGAGAGAATCTGAACACATCCTCTGATTTTTAAAATTACTCACAGATCTGTTCTTTTCTCTTTTCCTAGGGAGATTATTACAGGGATAGGCATGAATAGTCCTCAGAACTTCCTTTTACTTTTCTTCCCTTTGTTTTGGTGGTAAAAAAAAAAAGCATTATATTTAGCATTAGCCTGCAGGACCCAGAGTAGATGATTGCAATTCTAGGGGTAACCTCCAAAGCATTTCAGTTAGGGGTCAAGCCAATATCATCTTCTTGACTCCATCAGACCCTATCAAGTATTGACCTTGTCCAGCCAAGGCAGTGGAGCTTGCAACAGCTCGTTTGATCTGGTGCATATTGTCCCAGCTGTCCACAATGGCATGAATGTGTCGTTGTTTTTGATCTTCTTCATGGCCGACTCCATTCTTCAGGCAGTCGATGATGGAATGGTGGTCAAGGTCATTTCTGTTAGCTGTGTTCTTCTTAGAACATGCGGGCTGCCTGGAGCAGTAGCCTCCTATTCTGTTGGAATGGGAGTGATCAGCAACTCTTTTTGCTTTGTTCTGTGGGTGCCTTTCAGCTTGGCCCTTTTTGACCCCACACTTCTGGGTTGGCTTCTGATTGGGGGTAGGGCATTTTTCTGGGTTTTCAGTACTCTATTTGTGAAAATGCGTTTTCTTTTTAACAATAACTACCTCCATGAACATAGGAAAAGGCAATTTTTTTGGGGGGGTCTGGTCGTGGGGCCTGAACTCTGGGCCTGGGGGCTGTCCCTCAGCTCTTCAGCTCAAGGCTAGCACTCTACCATTTGAACCACAGCGCCACTTGCGGCTTTTTTTTTCTGCTTATGTGGTGCTGAGGAATCGAACCCAGGGCCTCATTCATGCAAGGCAAGCACTCTACCACTGAGCCACCTTCCCAGCCCCATGGAAAAGGCAATATTATTTGTATTAGAATATACTGAATGTTACTTTCAAAATTAAAGCATATTATCATATAACACCATTGGAACTAATATATGGATTCCTTTTCATTTTATTTTTCACATATATATCTTAAAATGAACTATAACTTGATTTAATCCTATACATTTTCTTTGTTATATAATAGGTATGTTCATATAAATGTATAGATGTGCATGTTTGTGTGTATATTTGTCTTGCTAAATATGCACTCAGACTTGTACTCAGATTTTCCCCTTAACTTTACCTATGAGAAGTTTCCCAAAGTCTGTGTTTCATGATGACTGCATCCTTCTGCTGGGCTTCGCAGCACAGTATCAATCTTTTGTCCCACATTGGGACTGTTTGCAGTTTTTCACTATCATATGTAATGCTACCATGAATATTCTTGCACATTTGTCTGGACCACGTCTCTGCATATTTGAGCTGTCAGGCAGTTTTCAAGGCTTAAAGTGTGGGACTGGGAGTCCCATTTGTGTAGACCTATATCCTTATGACATCCCTGTTTCTGTTTCCTCTCTTATTGTCTGTCCTTTGGAGAAACCTCAAGCTATTTGGAAAGTGCTAAAAGCCTTGCATGAACATGTCCCTTCTGAGCCCCCTAGCTTCCTCCCCCTCCATGCTCCCACAGCCTCCTTAGCGTTCCTCCAATTTAAATTGCTGGTAGCATTTACCTGCGCCATGCTTTTCTGGTGGTCTCTGTTCAGTGTTTCCCGAACTGCAGACATTATGTCTCCATGTTTTTACCATTTTCATAGAGCACGCATACCACTATTCAGTTAGTGTGTGTGTGTGCGTGTGCGTGCGTGCGTGCGAGTGTGCTGGTACTGTGGCTTGAACACCTGGTCTTGTACTCCTGCTCAGTTTTTTTTCCTACATGGCTGGTGCTCTACCACTTGACCCATAAATCCAGTTCTAGCTTTTTGCTGTTTGTTGGAGGTAAGAGACTTATGGATTTTTGTCTTCCTGGGTTGACTTTGAACCATGATCCTTAGATCTCAGCCTCCTGAGTTGCTAGAACTATAGGTATGATTTATTTTTCAGATCAACTGTTACTTAAAAAAGTAGATCTGTCATGCATGTAGTCCTGACTATTCAGGAGGCTGAGATCTGAGGATTGTGTTTACAAGCCAGCCAGAGCAGGAGAGTCCCTGTGAGACTCTAATCTCCAATTAACCACTTATAAACTAGAAGTGGCATTGTGGCTCAAAGTGATAGAGCACTAGGTTTGAGTAAAAAGAGCTCAGGGATAGTGCCCAGGCCCTGAATCCAAGCCCCATGACCGACAAAAAAAGTAGAGCATATGGGGCTAGGCTGGGCATGGAGGTATGTTGGACTGGGTGTACATGCATCATTGTTTTCCTAAATCATCTGAGAATCAATTAACAACTATGTGTAAAAATACATAAAGGTGTTTCTTACACCACCTAAAGTCATCTTTCACAGTGACACCTACTCCCTACCTACTTTAGAAAGTACCACCCTAGCCCCATCTTTCTGGTGTTATTACTCCCTTCCTTTCAAATACACCTCTTCCCATATGCTCTTTAGATCCTTAGAAGTCCTCCTGACCCTAATGGTTATCAAGCAGTGAACTAGAGTAGCTTTACTAACATCAGAAAAATAGACTTAAAACATCCTTAGTAATTATAACACAGGTCAGTTTGCAATTTCAAGTAGAGAGGAGATAGAATAGAGTATAGGCAATGTTTAAAAGGATAATGGTTGAGAATCTTTCTTTACTGACAAAACATGCAAATCCTACAAAAGTGGAAAGTCAGTGAACCTCACACAGCCTAAAATAAAATGAAAACCACTCCTAGGCAGAAGCTTATTGTACCTAGTTTCAGAAAGACCATTTTATCTGACTTCTACGGATTAAGTAGAATTCATTAACAAAAAAATGGATCCAAACTTCCATATATATAGAAAATATGTGGAATTCTAAGATAATGCATGAGTTGAAGAGTAAACACATTTATGGTGAAATGAAACAGACATTTCATTTGAAAACTTGTAGGATACATAAAAATTATTTACAGGTAAATTGTTGACTTAACTGTTTGTATGAGAAAAAGAAAAGGTTGACCCATTGTAACAATGAGATGTACAAGACACTGTTGAACAATGAACTTTACAATTTAGGCTGGGATTGGTGGGGAGAGTGTAGTTGAGGAGGTTGGAGGGAAGGGATGGTAGGGGAAAAACAAAGGAGGAGGTAACAATGCTTGATAAGAAATGTACTCATTGCCTTGCTCATGTAACTATAACCCCTCTGTAGAGTACTTTCACAATAAAAAAACTTATTAAAAAAAAGAAAAGGCTAAAATTACTTGTGATTCCAATTAGAAGTCAGAAAAAGGTCATATAAACTAAAGAAGCAGAAAGATGAAACAGTAATGATAGAAAAACAAAACACACTGAAATTAGCAGGAATAAACAACTCTATAAACAAGCTCTTTGAAGAATAATAAAATGGACTCACTTTTAGTGAGTGATTTAGAAAGAAAAGAGATTAAGTATATGTAGTAAGTTAGGCATATTAGCACATATTTGTTATCTACCCATCAGAGGCTGAGGGAGGAGCATAATGAGTTCAAGACCAGCCTGGGAATTATACCAAAATGCTATCTCAAAAATATATTCATACACATGTATAGATATTAGTAAAATATATAATATTAAAATGAGAATATTATGAACAGTTTATTTTGATAAATCTGAAAGTTTATATTAAAGAAATTTATTTTTTTTAATGAGTAGTTCATGTAAAGGTGATTTTTAAAAAACTAACGTTGTTTAGAATTGCCAGAACATGGTGGTAGTAAATAGCAGACATAAATTTTGTCAACTTCACTCTCTGCTGTAAATTATCTGCACATAAAGACTGAACCCGTATCTTCCTGACTCCATCTCTTCTCATTTCCAATCTTGGAACCTAATAGCAAAGAAAATATATGAATACCAGCTATATGAAGGAAAACACACTCTTAATTTTGTGGACTTCAATTTCCTAGTGTGTTATACAAACAACTATTTCATCCACCTGGGTATTTCAGATTTTTTTAACCACTGAGTCTTATTTCTTCTGTTAAATGGGAGAAATGTGCACCAGCTTCCATATAGTTGATATCGAGGTAAAGATTTAAAAACATAGTCTATGAAAGCAGACAAGCCATCTAAACAAACAAAATTTGCTCACGTCTATGGCGTAGATTCTTCTAGCAGAAGTCAGTGTTGAGTTGTCAGTGAGAAGTCACGTGACTGCAGAATTAGGCATGTGCTCAATCATCTGTGATGATCGTGTGTGAGCTGTTCCAGAGCATTTGCAGTTTTCGGTTGGGCTCAATCGTGTTCATAATCAATCAGCATTCATCATCAGTGTTCCTCATCTGGTGTTTATGGCGTTTGTAGGAATCAATAGGGCAGCCTGTCTGTCTCACCTAAATGACCCAAGGATAGCCACATTTGAACCCCTAAATCAGGAAAAAAAATCTAAGCTGGAATTTTAACTCTAATTGTAATCCTGGTAAGCCACTTTGTTTTCTAAACTCTAGTTTACCTCATCCAGGAAAGAGAAATAGTATTTTCAACACAATGTCCGTTCATCCCTTCATTTAGCCAATATTACTGAGCATGATGATATGGTAGAACATCGTGTTAGACACATTGGGAGGGTAACCCTGAAGAATTTGGCTATATGTCAGCTGTCTTAAGTTCTTTGTCTTGAAAGATTCCCCTCTGTATCTGGTTCCCAGCAGTTCTGCCTCCTTCTGTCGCACACTTTCTTGTGCATTACTATCTCCCTCACTGCTTAGGCCTCTGTTCCCTGAGTTCCAGGTTCTCATTCCCTTTGTTTCTGGCCCCTTCCCTCAAGGCACATCATAGACTCCTCACTTCACAGGCCTCCAGGAGACTCTGTCTTCTCTTTCCAGCCACTCCCCTGACTTTTCCTGGGTCTGTTCCTTTCCTCAGAAGATGCCAGAACTTCTTGGTAAATGATCTGTGATTGAGGGTCCTTCCGTAGGAAGAGCAGGTCCTTCCAGAGCTTTGCTCAGACGGGCATACCAGACTGGGTCCAGCTACCTTTCAAATTTATCTCAGAGTTCTTGTCATAATCAATACGTATTAAATCAAATGAGTAAATTAATGGTGAGAATTTCATGCACCATAATGGGATTTGAGGGAAGCTATTTCGGGTATAGAGAGAGCTATTGATCTCTCTGAGATCACATCATTCAGACAACTACACATTCATTTTTTCATTCCTAAACAGAGAGCCAGGACTTAATGAGATTGGCTCAATATTGATTGATTGATTCATCCATTTATTCTTTCATCCGGCATATATATTTTGAATACTCAGATGTTTTTCAGAGTTCTGAGGATACTGAGATGCAACAGAATACAAATAAGGATTTTATTATCCAGTTGGTGTAACACTCAAAAATAGGTAGTTAAATGTGTGTTCTGATAAACGGGTCTTAAGAAATGCTATATGTACACTGCTAAGTGCCAGCTTCTGCCTGTGAAAATCAGAGCAGCACCCCCCGGAGGCAGTGATATTTATTTGAGGCGGTCTAATGAGGAGAGTTGACTGCTGGGAGAAAGAGGTGGGGGGTGGAAGAGGGAAAGGAATGCCAGTGATGGAGGAAATATGTGTTCGATGTGAGGTGGTAAGCAATGAGGTATGGTATCCTTGCCGGACTTTCTGCTAAGATGCACAATGGTTTGTGAGTCTGCAAGGAGACCAGCGTGCTGTTAGAACCAAGGGCTGCATCTCCCCAGTTCAGGGGTTCTCAGAGCCAGCGTGCACTAGGCCTTGTGTAAGCAGAGGACTCCTGAGTCACATCCAGATCCAGGGAACACAACCACTGGGGTATTCTCCTGTAGAAATTCTCCAGAGATGATCCAAACACCGACGCTAGCCTAAGTGTTTGTTTGATCAGTAGGGTTCCGTGACCTGTCCGTGACCTGTCTACCATCAGAGAGGGATTACTAGAAATGAATGTCCTACGGTCCCTGGGGTAGTTACTGGGAACACTGAGGCCCCAGTCCTCACTGGTCAGTGAGGCTTCCAGTTGGCTTCTGTGAACTCTCATAAATCCTAATTTTTCTCAAAAGGCAGCGATTTCCTTTGTCCGCCTGGAGGCAAGAGCTGCAGCGTGCTCCAGAGCCGCAGCCTCCCAGCTCACCCCGTCCTTCGATAATGACAAATCCCCTCCGCTTGCTCCCTATTATCTCATTGTAAATGTGAAAGTAATAAAGCAGGGCTGCAACTGGACTAATTAAATAAGCCATTTCTAATCCCATCGATCCCGGGCCGGAAGGGAAAGAGACTTTCACTCAGAGGTAGCCAGATCCATTCTGCGGCAATAGAGGACCTGAGCAGTAAGAAAGACAGTCTGGTTTGGGATCTGAACTTGGTGGGAGAGGAAGGACCTGGAAGCCAGCAGCGGCTCGAGAAGCACCTGCGGATGATGTCTGAGTCAGAAGCCCAGTCTTTGTTGCTGGGAGATGAGCAGCAGTTGGTAGGCAATTAGAACCAAAGGTGGCAAAAACATAACTAATGAATAAATAAGAAATTTAAAAGGGACTTGCAGGAAGGCACTGGTGTGGCTTTTCTGCACTGGTGGTTTTGAGTTTAGGAGTACCGTTTCTGGGGAAGGTCCTTTTTAGTTGTCTTTTGATCCAGCCTTGTCCCTGCCAGCTGAGGTCTACAGTTGTATCTCCATGGCTTCCCTCTTTGGAACTGCTGGCATCTCTTTGAAGGTGCCGGGGACTCCCAGCCCCTGGGTTATATTCAGGCTGGAGCTCCTGTCTGGGTTGCTTCACCTCCCCCTCCACCTTGTCTTAAAGGCACTATTTACCTTGGAAAAAGCTTTGGGGTTGTCCTGTACGCGTGGCCCCCAGCCCCAGCACAGCCTCCCATTCTTGGAGGAAGGAGCTTAAGAACCTGGATGTGATGGGGTAATTCGGAGCAGCCCCAGGGTTTCAGAATGGGGCCTGCAGTTCTCTCTGGGTGGAAGACCTATTTGTCTCCCTTCACAGCTCCAGCATGTTGAAATATACACAGAGCTCCCTGTGGCTGCAGGTTTCGAAATGGTCAGAAGCACTTTTATTTGATTCAAGCTTGTTGTAAACTTCTGCAGGAAGAAGACAATGAATTGTAACGTCCATCTCAAAAAATGAGCAGATTTTATGGCAGTTGGAGAACAAACATCTAAAGACAGGGGAAAAAGAATTTATTTTAAATGGGGTAAGTTTGAGTTCAGTTGTGCCTAAAATGAATAACAGTAAGTAGGATTTATGGACTATCATTGCCTCTTACCTTAGAGATATTTTATGACTTTCCAAAGTAAGCTAAAACATATCTCACAAACTTTGACAACCCTCCACACATGGAGAGTTACAAGCGGGTGGGTAAAGATGGTTCCATAATAAAAATAATTTTGTCTGAAGAGTCTTTGCCTTTCCTTTGACTCTTCTAAGGCCATCTGGCTCCAGAGCCCATGAATATCCCGTCAATCTTACCCCTGACCCGGATGCTGATCCTGTGGCTTCTGAAGAGCCGCTGCAGCAATGGCAGAGTAGACACAGTTTTGCCAAGGTGGATGCTGGACCACCTTAAAGAAGGATGGGGGAAAGGTGCCATTTAGTTGTGTGGCTGACCAATGAGGAGACAGGAGCATTTAAGTTAAGATCAGTGGCTTTGAACAATGCATAGGACAAAGCTTAGGGTTAAGGGTATTTTCTCCCTGGCTATTCTGGTCTAGGCTAAGTTTTACAAAAGCAGCTGGTCAAAGGAGAATGCTTGCTGCAAGTGTGGATGTATTCTCTGAGTGGATAGAGCCATGTTGTACATTGAGGGAACATGGTAAGAGGCATAATTCTAGTCCCTGCTTCTAACCCATCTGCACGGGCCTGATGGACCAGAAACAGAGGCTTCACGTGTGATATGTAGATAGCCTCAGAGGATTGCCCATGATGGCCATCATGCCATCTGCCTGCCAGAGCATGAAACCAACATTTACTAGTCTATGCTCATTGAAATTCAGTAATTTAATCTTTATCTATTTTTCACATTATTTCTCACTGTGTTGTTTCTTTGCTAATTAATAGTTCAGTAAACCTTGGTTTTGAAGCTTATCCTTGTGATTTTGATTAGTTGAGAGTCTCTGAAGATCCTTATATGGTAATTTATAACTTTGAATTTCAAGAGCTAGGAGACTAGGTTGCCAGGGTGATCACTTAACTGTGGATCAAGCTCTACTTTTTGGCTGTGTGGCATCAGTAAACATGTTCTCATATAATAATTAAGAACAGGCATGCCTCACTGTGCAGAGAAACCGAAGCTCAGAGGCACTGGGTAACTTTTCTGTAGGGACATAACGAGGAAGTGTCAGGGTTATTGAGCCCGGGTCTGTTTCCTCTGAAGCCTGGCTCCCTGTGTTTCTTTTCTGGTTCAGGAAGGTTCATGACTATGCTGTTAGGATGTCATAGAATTCCTCCACTCAATAAACGTTCAGTTCTAGGCATGTTCCATGATCGAATCAGAACAGAAAAGAACAAACATCTTGTCTTCTCTGTGGGGCTTCCATTCAAGTGGACGGAGTCAAACAATAAGAAATGCAGACACGAAACATGTATGTTAGATGGTGACACACACACTGTAGAGACACACAAAGCTGTGAGGAGGTAGCAGGTGCAGGGCACCTGGCTGGTGTGGACAACAACCTCCCACAAAGAAGGTGACACGCATGCAAAGGCTTAGAGGTGGAGGGGTATACCAGGCACTGGGTAGACTGTGCTGGAAAGGGAATGGTGATGGCTAGAGTGTTCAAGGTCAGCCAGGAGGCCAGTATGGCTGTAGTTTGAGATGGAGCAAGGGTGTCTGGGTAGAGAGCCAGAGGGTCCTTGGGGTTCAACCTTGTGAAACCAGGTGGCCTCCACTCAGAGGTGGGAGGTGCTAGAGAACTTCACTGCAGACATTGACTTGCTCTGCCCTGTGCATTGAAAAAGTCACTTTGATATGTGGTGAATCAACCAATGAAGGGCAAGGACAAGGATATAATCGTGTGTGTGTGTGTGTGTGTGTGTAGATTCCCAGTGTGTGGAGTCTGTCTGGGCCGCTACAGGCATCTCTCTGAGAGGTGACAGCGGTTGTGGTGGGGAGGTTGTGAGGGTTGAGAATCGTCTGTGGACAGATGCCTGTGGAAGGTGGAGTGACAGAATTCCATGGCCAACTGGATAAAGAGAGCAGTGCCGAGATTTTCCTATGACAGAATTTTATCAGATTTCTAAATAATCTTCGTGAAACCTAAAAGGATTATGACAGGTCCAACGGGGTCTCTCAAATATTTTCATTTTATGCTGCTGTTCTGGGAGGAAGAAAGGATTTTTGCTACCGCAAACACAAGTCTTAGTGAAGGTCTTGGCTTCTAATTGTCACCAATAACTGTTGTTGGGAGCCAAAAGTTGAGTCTCTCAACATAATAGGCTTGACTACCTCACTGGAACATCTTGAGGCTGAGTTTACAGAATCCTACCCTCATCCTACCCTAAGTAAACATCCTGCAACTGCTAACGACCCTTTTCCCCTGCCCTAAGCAAACATTCTGCACTGCTACAGCCAATGAAAAAGCTTCCTTATTCCAACCATATAAATACCCCTGTGTGAAAAATAAAAATTGGCAGCTTGATCAGAATCCCTGTCTTACTGTCATTCTTCGTGCTTAGGTTCACAGCCCTCGGTGATGTCCTGTGGGTTGGGACAACTGGCACCAAACGTGGGGCACGAGTGTCTGACTAAGGAAGGAACACCGTCCTCCGGGAAAACTTGGCCAAGTACAGTCCACAATCGCCTCAACAGACCCTGCCAAGAGACAGATCCAGGATGAGAGTGAGGACAACGCAAGGTGAGTGACCCACTGTGGGACAAGCAATATCGTCACACGATCTATTTCTGTCAGACCTCAAGGAGACCCTCAAGACACAGGGAACGTGGGATAAGAAAAAGGATTTAGAATTTTTCTCATACATAGAGGACTTGTGTCCTTGGTTCCCCCTTGAAGGAACCATAGACGCAAAAAGATGGCAAAGAGTAGGAGATTGTTTAACAGATTATTATGAAATCTTTGGTTTGGAAAAAGTTCCTGCTACCACCTTTTCCTATTGGAATTTGATTAATGAAATTTTAAAATGTTCTCTATTTGATAATGGAATTTTAAAACTTGTAAAAACAGGAGAGGAGGTTCTCCAACATACCTCTTGGCCCCCCTCGGCTTGCCCATCGGTTGAATTAGATATGCCTTCTGGTCAATTTACTGAAAATCCTGTTCAAGAATCTAAAACCTCCCTACAGGCTGCCCGTTCCCCTCAGGATAATTTAAGTCCCAAGGACGAGGCCACCTTGGAAGAAGAGGCGGCCGAGTATCGTCAGCCTGATTGGCCCCCCCTTAGTCAGTCACTCCCTACCTCAGACTAAACCCTCTACCCCAAATATTCCGCATCCCTCCTATGCGCCCCCTTCCTTTTGTGGCCCAGCCCTTCAAGGGCCCACTGCCCCTCCAGATGTTTTTTCTCTCCCCCCTTTACCTAACTTGGCCCCTTTAGGTGAGTCCCTTCAACATAGGCGAGAACACCTTCAACTTTTAAAAGAACTGTGGTCCCTTGATTATGAACTCTGCACACTGGCCTTGGCCGATATGCCAAAACCGCCTAATAAAATTAAGGTTAGATCACGCCATCAATCAGTCCTCGCCTTTCCAGTAACTCGGAGCCAGACAGATAGGACCTCAGAGGGTGAGGAGGACGAATCAGAAGAGGAGGAAAAGGAGGATGAGGAACAGGATACTGGGGATGAAGAGAAACAACCCACCCAGGGAAAAGGCCAACAAGAGTATAAGAGGCTTAGCCTTCGGTTTGTTGAAAAGCTTAAAAATGCATGTGCCCAATATGGCCCGACTGCCCCTTATACATTAGCCTTATTGGAAAACCAAAGTGCGCGCTGGCTCACCCCTAATGATTGGAAGTTCCTGGCCCACGCCACCCTTAATGGGGGTGATTTTCTTTTATGGAATGCGGACTTTAAGGAACAATGTAGAGAGACCGCGCAAAAAAATTTGGCTAAAACATCTTCAAAACCTGGACCTATACTAAACTTTTAGGTAATGCACCCTTTGATACCAATGCTAAACAGGCGCACTTTCCTACCAGACTTTTGGCACAAACTCAAAACGCTGGCCTTTATGCTTGGAAGCATCTCCCTCAAAAGGGATCCGCTACTACTTCCCTGGCAAAACTTAGACAGGGGCCAGATGAACCCTACAGTGACTTTGTCTCATGGCTTAACTTGGCCTCAGAAAGGCTTCTTGGGCCGAGTGAAAGTAAAAGTGCCTTTGTTAAACATCTTGCCTTTGAAAATGCTAACCCGGCATGGCATGTCAAGATATCCTCCAGCCACATAAAAACAAGGGTGACCTCTCTGAGTTCGTCAGGCTTTGTGCTGGAGTAGGGACCGCTCACACCATGGGGCTCGCCATAGGTGCTGCCTTTACCAAGGCATTTCAAAGTTCAGTCCCCAGCTTGTGTACTTGCTTTAATTGTAAACAACCTGGTCACTTTGCATGTGAATGTCCCTTCAGCAAACAAAGCCAAGGGGCAGTGCCTTCCCAAGCTATAGGTAGACCACTCCCTGCCACTTTTTGTCCCAAATGTGGTAAGGGACATCATTGGGCCAACGAATGTAGATCCAAAACAAATGCCCTTGGGCAACCCATTCTCTCTCATTTTTCAGGAAACTTCCCTCGGGGCCAGCCCCTGGCCCCAACTATCCCCAAGACAAGCCCAGGGGTGATAGGGTTTGTCCCCTCCCAAACTCCCGGTCCAACACAAGCCCCCCACTTCTCTCCACAATCTCCAGCAGGCAACGGCAGGCAGTGCAGGACTGGACCTCTGTGCCGCCACCAACACAGTACTAGACTCTATACAAGGACCTCAAATAATATCCACTGGGACCCTGGGACCCCCTCCGTCTCACATGTGTGCCCTTATTCTTGGAAGAGCCTCTGCTACCTTACAAGGTGTCCAAGTTTTTCCTGGTATTATTGATAATGATTATACAGGAGAAATAAAAATTTTGGCCACGGCCATTAATGGAATTGCAGTTATTCCAGCTGGAACTAGGCTTGCACAATTGGTACTGCTCCCATTAAATTCAGGGGGTTCTTCCACTGCTCAGACCACACCGCGAGGAACTGCTTCTTTGGGGTCTTCTGATGAGTATTGGGTTCAGCCTGTCACTTAAAAAAAGAGCCACCCTCACCCTGCGAATTGAAGGAAAGGAGTTTCAGGGAATTTTGGATACTGGTGCGGATGCCACAGTTATTTCCCAAAAATATTGGCCGCCAAGTTGGCCCCTTACCTCGTCCCTAACTGACCTTAAAGGCATAGGGCAGTCAAAAAACCCTTTGGTCAGCTCCAGGGTTCTTAATTGGACTGACAAAGAGGGCAATAGGGGAACTGTTACTCCTTTTGTTGTTCCTGACCTCCCTGTTAACCTATGGGGCCGGGATATCTTGACCCAGATGGAAGTCTTGCTAGTCCCAATTCTGTGGTTACACGTCAAATGCTCTGTATGGATTTTGTCCCTGGTACGGGTCTTGCAAAATCAGGACAAGGAATCATTGAGCCCATCCAAGCTACCCAAAAAACAGATGAACATGGACTTGGGTATTCAGATTTTTAGTATCGGCCCCACGGTGGCTGCCAGAGTGCTTGATAAAACAGGTTAATGGCTTACCACAACCCAGGGTTGGAAACCTTCCCCCTGAGGATTATTCCTTTTCTCTTACAGATGCAGCTAGAACTCCAGATGGACCCTCCTGTTTGAATTTATTAAATAACAGATTAATCTCTTGGCTTCTAAGCCCATACAGGTTCATCACCATCGCCTTGATATGGCAGACCAAGGCATTGAGATCTAGGATTTACCTCAGGCTTTTAATTAGTGTTTTGCCATGAGCTTGTTCCAGTGGGAAAACCGCCCCCCTTCTTTTTTTCTTATTTAGAAAACCTTTCTCCTTATTCTTAACTCCTGACCATTCAACGGGCAAGACCTATTGCCATAAGGGATAGGTTCGCCCCTCCTCCTATAGGCCCCTCCGCTTGGGGGAGGATGCACCTATGGGAGGAAGAAAAAATGCTCAAATCAAGGGTGCAGATAAGACTGCAGGGGGATGGATCCACGAGATCCCAAAACCCAAGACTCCTGAGTGGCAAGCTCTGGTGCATGACGGTTGGCATGCATACCCACAAGCCGTCTCCTCAAAAAACATTCCAAGGCCTGTAAAATTCCCCTCCCTGAGTGAGGACGCTCGCTCAGGAGTGGAGAAAAACCCTGGGCCCTTAGAGGAACAGAGCCTCTGTCACCCCCTTAACAATTGATGATCAATTTTCTAAATAAGAAAGGGGGAGATGTCGGGAGCCAAAAGTTGAGTCTCTGGACATAATAGGCTTGACTATCTCACTGGAACATCTTGAGGCTGAGTTTACAGAATCCTACCCTCATCCTGCCCTAAGTAAACATCCTGCAACTGCTGACCACCCCTTCCCCCTGCCCTAAGCAAACATCCTGCACTGCTACGGCCAATGAAAAAGCTTCCTTAACGACCAATGAAAAAGCTTCCTTATTCCAAGCATTATAAATAACCCTGTGTGAAAAATAAAAATTTGCAGCTTGATCAGAATCCCTGTCTTGCTGTCATTCTTCGTGTCTCTTGTCCCTTCATTGCTTCTCGCTTAGGTTCGCAGCCAGAGAACTTGCTGTGGGGAATCTAAGAAATAAAGCAGCAGCTCATATATGGAGCATACAATGCCAGAAAGCACTGTGAGACCATGTTGATGGGAAGGTAGCGCTTCTTACACAGGGAAATAGGGGCAGGTAAATCAGGAGCCTGGCGATGGTCTGCCATGGGGACTGTGGTCATGGTGATGCAGACCAGCAGATACCTTCAGGTTCCAAGGGAGCAGGTTTAAGAAGGGTTACGTGGCTCAGAGCTATAAGGGCAGGACAGGAGAAGTTCAGTTCTGCCAGCCAAGATGGCTACCAGGAAAGGTGTCTAAAAGGATACTGTGGCAGTCAGTGCAGTCTCTGTGTATGTAGCACACAGAGACATGGCCCTAGGAAGAGAAGAGCCCTCCTGGAATGTCTACTATAGCATTTCTAAGCCATTTCAGTACTTCAATTCAGATTGGATCATAAGGGAAAAGCATCTCTTGACCTACACATTGAAAGCATGACTTCAAATCCCTCTTCTGTGTCTTCTAGCCAGTGACCTTGAACAACTCATATAACCTCTTTACATTCTGTTTTTCCATCTGTACAGTACAGCAGTAGAATATATCACCGACCATTTCCCCCACTTATTACAGGGATTGGATGTGAGAACATATCATTGTCTTTGGCCAATGAAGTATATGCGAAAGTGATGTGACTGTTAGAGGAGAACCTGTGATGCATGTGGAAATGTGAGAAAGAAGCATTTTTAAATGATGGTTTTTATTATCCTTAGTTATACAAACAGGTTACCTTTCAACGTATTGCTTTATAAGTACGACGTGTGATTGATATCACCTCTTTCATTATTCTCCCCCATCCCTTCCAACCCAACTACATTTTGTCTTTGTTCTTTTGTTTTCAACCACGTGTGTGTGTGTGTGTGTGTGTGTGTGTGTGTGTGTGTATTATCCTGAGGATCAAATGCTATTCTTACCTCCCTGGAACTTTGATTCCTTCTCTATTTCTGATAACTTCTGTTCATTCTTTAGGTGTCAGCTGAAATGTCTTCCTCTGAGAGATTCTTTCTTCTCCTGACTTAATCCTTCTGCCATTAGAGCTTCTTTTGTGGTCACCCGTTGGATGGCCTTTGCACGACTGGGCATACTCTTGAGGGTCACTCTGCCTGCCTGGCTCCTTGCTGTGACACTACAGCCTTGCCCCAGGGCCCTGACTAACACGCGTGACCAACAGAAAGCATGGCTTCTTTGCCTCTTTCACCTCCAAAGATTCCTTTATGATGTTCTTTCCCCTCAGGGGCTCCAGATTTGGAAATGTTTCTGTTTACCAAACAAAGCACATTTATAGCAAAGCAATTCATGTGACTGTTTCTTATTCCTGGGAAACATGTGTAGCTGCTGATAAGAGCATCCGATCAGCAGGAGATAATCACCATGACCACATCAATGGATATAATTCTGCCCCCAGCAATGCAAACAGATGTTTATGTTTGTGCAGATCTGTACAATCTTCAACTGAAAGGACATTTCATATTTGTTTAACAAGAGGCTCTCAGAGAGGCAGTTTGAGGTTGGATGGAAGGAAACTCAACTATGACACGGAAGACTCTGGCTTCTCTCTCCCTCTTCCTCTTTTTCTTTCTCCACTCCTCTACAATCTCTACCTCCTCCTCCTCCCTCCCCCTTGCCCTCTTTCTCCCTTTGATAAGATATTACCTATTTCTTTTTTGTGTATATATTTTTTATTGTAAGAATACTGTACAGAGGGGTTGCAGTTACATGAGCAAGGTAATGAGTACCTATCAAGTGTTGTTACCTCCTCCTGTGTTTTTCCCCTACCATCCCTTCTCTCTCCACCTCCCCAACTCCTCCCCCTCCCCCTACAAGTTGTAAAATTCATTTTCAACATAGTGTCTTGTACATCTCATTGTTACAGTGGGTCAACCTGTATCCTTATTTCAGCATGGCTGCTTCCTTGTTTTCCCAAAATGCCTGTAGCTGCCCCAGAGACCAGTCTGAGTTCACACAAGGCAGAGTAAAGGGACAGAGCCAGTAAGCTCTGACCCTGTCACTAGGCATTCACACCTTGCTCACAAGATCTTGTCCAGATTTTGTTTTCTTTATATCAGAACTGGAGTCTATGGCCACCTCTACTGCAAGAGACTCATGGAATGTGAATGTCTGGCAAGGGACACTAGGAGTCCTCCTGCGTCATCAGACTGCCATCCTGGCGAGATGGACATACTGGAAAAATAGTGGGTCCTTTCTCAAGAAAGTGTGGGAAGAGCCACTGTGATCCTGCTCCATTACTGATTTCTCACTTATTTACTCAAACCCAGCCATTTAAAAGAAGAGATAAATACTCAAAAAGGAGGAGTAGAGAGGTGAGGCTATATCTAAATCTTAAAGATCTCATACCATCCACCGAGGTTTATGACCTCAGCCAATTGTTCAGAAGAGACTTACAGGTGAACTCCACATGCCTTGTAGGGGGTACAGCAGAAGATGGAAGGCCCAGATTTCCACCCAGGTTCTGCTTCTATCTAGCTGTACCCTTGCAAAGTGTACGCAACACACCTAAGGTGTAACTATATGTGTCTGTATGCTTATTCTCTTTTGAAAATCAGGTTGTATTGGTTATACAGGAGGGGATTTCATTGTTATTTCTCCATATATGTTTACAGGTGGCTTGATTGTTTTAGATTAGCCACTTTTTCCCATTTTAAAAGTATTACTTTTATAATTTCAAATGATTATGGTGAACCATATATTTTATAGCCAAGGTGATTCTCTTATTAACTTTGCCTAATTCCAGCCCTACGTCACCTGCCCACAGAGACAGATGTTTGAAAGAAACCAGACTATTCCAGGTTTTTCAGGAGCCTTCTACTTCCAAAAGATGAAACCGTGCTAATGGTTAACTCGTGTGATTGGCATCCCATCACTGCCAACAATGATCATTTTATTGTGGTGAGAACATTCAAAATCCTCTCTTCCAGCTATTTTGAAGTCTACAGTTGTCACCCTACTGAGCAATGTTTGCCAAAACGTATTCCTTTAACTTGGTGCCCCCTGACCAACCCTTCCCTCTCCTTGTTTCAGCCTTGGTGTTTCCTCTAGATTTTTCCAAAGAACTCAAATGACTTGCATTAAGTTCTCATGGCCAGTGAGTGACAGGCCAGAACTAGGACTCAGATGTTCTGACTTTCTGTTTGTGTTCCTTCCGGGAAAGGAATTTGGGAAAGCGCCAGCGACTGCCCAAATAAGACCTTTGTACCACATACAACTTCTATTCAAGACTCATATATAATTGTTTTAGGAGGAATTGTTGGCTGTTTTATGTGACATAGACTTTATTATAGTACTTGGCTCTCAAGTAATGTCTATTAAATGGTTCTTGGTAGGCGATAAAATCTGGATATCATTAAGTATTGCAAAGTTACCTGTGTGAGAATTCTTCACTGCTGCAACCAGGAGATGCTGAGTAGGGGACCATTTTGACTTTTACAATGAGAAGTACAAGTTGTCATGTCCAAAACGAGCTTTACAACGTCGGTGGGGGGGGTAAGGGGGGGGGGAAGGAGAAGGATTGGGATTGGGGGGAGGGGGGAGGCTGGGAAGGGATGTGAAGGGTAAAAAAAGGAGGAGGCTGCAATGCTTGGTAAGAAATGTACGCATTATCCTGCCCATGTAATTGTAACTCCTCTGTACAGCATGTTCACAAATAAAATAAAATTTAAAAAAAAAAAAAAAGAAAAAAAAGAATGAAGACTGCCACCCCTAGAGGGCAGTGATACCCTCACCTGTCCAAACTCCACAGTCTCTCGGTAGGGAGATGTCATCCTTCCTTCCTTCCTTCCTTCCTTCCTTCCTTCCTTCCATCCTTCTTTCCTTCCTTCCTTCCTTCACTAGGATTTAAACCTAGGCCCTTGCACATCTGCTGGGCTTTGTTTTTGCTCATGGCTGGCACTCTACCATTTGAACCACACATCCAGTCTGGCATTTTCCTGGTGCATTGGAGATGAAGTCTCAAGACTTTTCTTTTGTTGTTGTTTTTTCTTTTCTTTTTTTTATTTTTTAAATAAGTTTTTTATTGTAAAAATAGCATACAGAGGGGTTACAATTACATGAGCATGGTAATGATTTCTTATCAAGCATTGTTGCCTCCTCCTTTATTTTCTCCCTACCATCCCTGCCCTTCCATCTTCATGCCTACACCCCCCCTGCCAAAGTTGTAAAGTTTGTTTTTCAACATAACATCTTGTACATCTCATTATAGCAGTAGGTCAACCTGTATCCCTATTTAAACAATTTGTTTTTTCCCTTTTCCCCCACAAATTATACCAACATCATATACAGTGAAAATGGGGTTATACCGTGGGGGAGGCCATACAAAGCAACAAAAAAATCACCTTATAAATACATTAGAAACAATAGCAAGAAAGAAAAAAACCACTTGTGTCCTTATCTTGGGGTTCATTTTGCCTAACATCA
>NW_012267298.1:7389132-7455253 GCF_000151885.1 Dipodomys ordii
TTCTATTGATCTTGCTAGCTATGTCCTTTGTCATGCAGAAGCTCTGCAACTTCATGCAATCCCATTTGTCCAACCTTTCTTTGAGTTGTTAGGAAAATTTCAGCCTGTGCCAACGAGACCTAGGGTTTCTCCTATTCTGTCCTATAATGTTTTTAGGGTAGTCTCAAGACTTTTGTACCTGGACTAACTTCAAACTGTAATCCTTTAGTTCCCAGCCTCCTGAGTATCTAAGATTATAAGCACGAGTCATAGACACCTGGCTGCAATATCTCATGTTAAAGACAAATTCTAGGGTCTCTCCCCTTTGAAAGCCCAGGGAGGCTTACAGAAGTGCATTTTCTATAAGGATTTCATAAGAGTTTCTGATAATTGGCCTAATAGGTCAATCATTGAATGAACAGGATGGAATTTTTTGAAGCAGCCTTTGGACATATTTGACTTGTTCATTGGTTCAATGGTCTCTTTTTGAATAAAATGTGTATCAGTACCAGGTGGATGGGTGTAATTTGGGGATAACCAAATCTATCACAGAACTTCTAAGGAACAGTTTTAACCTTGGAGGTAGTGCCTTTTGCCTTAAGACATGTAGTTTTTGCATATACGTAGTTCCTTATTAAGAGGACTAAAGGCAAATCTTGAGAATCCTTATTATTCCATTTAGATAGAGATGGCAGTCCAGCAGCCCATGAGAAGTCACTTGAGGTCAGTGGTTCTCAGCAGAGGGGATGGTCACCCTGGATGGTGTCTGAGACATTTCAGATTGTTGTGACTTGCCAGGGGTGGGTTTTGGCATCTAGTGAGTGTGTGGAGAACAAGGACACTGCTATAGGCCCTGCAGTGTATAATCAGCCTTGCTCTCCTGCACAAAGAATCACAGCCCTCGATTGTCAATAATGCTGAGACTGAAAATCATTGGTTTGGGGCTTTAATTCAGGTTGGAGTATAATTTTCTCTTCTTTTAAGCTTGATATGGGTGTATAAGAGTTTGTGTGTATGTGTATTTGCTTGTGTGTGGGGGCAGTGGACTGTCTCATTTATGAATATTTGCATATACACTTATGTAGGAAGCCCTCTGTCCTCCCTAGGCCCTGTTGGGAAGGCATGTGGTTGCTCTTCTTCTTTTAGACCTGTTTGGCTATTACAACTACTAAGTAGGTAGACAGCTGTTTCTCTTTTCACTTCCTGGGGCCACAGAGACCCTTGAGACTGTCATTGCACATATGTTGCCTGTGAGCTATCCCTTTCCCAAGGCAAATGACATGCTCGAGTTATCACTTTTCATCACTTTATTAAGAAGCCTTCCTCTCTCTCCATCTTCTCCTCATAATATGCACTTATAGTCTCTTGTCAATCAGAATTTAATAGAAAATAGTTTCTTCTGTGTTTGAGTAGCTTAGAAACACACACCTACACACACACACATACAAATTGGAAAAAAAATTAACCAAACACAGAATATATTTCCATGATAGCAAAATGCCTGAGATAACCGACCTATAAAGAGAAAAGAGTTATTGTCATTCATGGTTTTGGAGGTTCTGGCCCATGATTGGCAGCTTCTTGGGGCTCAGGTGGACAAGTGGCAGACGGCAATGGTGGGGAGTGTGTGCCCGATGAAGCTGCCCATCTCAGGCCTGGGAAGCAATGAAAGGAAGAGAAAGAGATGGAGGTAAAGGGCAGGTCTCCAGTGACCTAAGGATTTTCCTCTAAAACCTGTACCCTCTCACCTCCCCACCTCGGTATAGTGGGCCACTCTAAGGACCAAGCCTTTAACACCATGGATCTTTGGGGGATATTCAACATCCAAGCTATCGAGCAAGCTGTCTGAAGAAGTCCAGGTCCCACAGAGCTTTGTGTGAGGAGTCAGGAATTCTGGACTCGAGTTCACTATTCACAAATAGCAGTCTGTGAGCTCTGTTCACATGCTCCATGCCCTTGGACAGATCCTTTCCTCTTTGGTCCTTTACCCTCTGTGCGGTACACAGCTGAATCAGAAGAGTTTTTAGCTCCTTTCTTAGTCTGGCATTAAAATCTCTGAAGTTGGCAGAGTTTGTTCCCACAAGGACTCACAGATTGGCCAGAAAGGGCACATGCTGTGAACCAAAAGCTTCCTGCCTGCCTGCTCTCTTGTTTGGTACTAAGAGAAATGCTCCAGCTTATTTGGCAGGAGCCCACACCCCCACTGACGGATGTCAATTCTGGCCTTTATTAGAGTGCCAGTAAATCTTGAAAACAATAAATATCTCATTACTTTGCTGATGATGTGTCTTTAAGTGCTACTTCAAAATGCCTGTCATCGCCATGCTTGATTTATAACAAGGATGCCTTTTAATCTTGCAGTCTTTCATCTTTTGTGAGCACTGTGCTAGACCCTAATCAGATTTCTATAAATCCCCTGGGGCAACTGGTGGGTGGGAGGGCAAAGGAGTAGCCCCCTCGTGATTCAGTTCTGCAGCCTGTCAGGCTAGAGGTCTGATCTCCTGACCCATCAGTGTAATACAGATGAAATGCTACAGACTTGCTCATCAGACAGGCCTAGATACCCACCCCACAGGCTCAGTGGGCCACCTTGGACCATCAACTTCACCTTCTCTGAGTGTTAGTCTGTCTCCTCACCTGCACAATGGGGGAACAATGGTTTCATTGCAGAGACAACGTTAAGAGGAAATGAGGCAACGCATGTGATGAATATATCCCAATGACCAGGAGAAAGTAGACGCTCCACAAATGGTGAACTAATAAAATCATTATTACTCCGAAGAAAGAATTTAGAGCTCCTGCTCAGAAAGCCCTAGAGGCCAACGTCAGGGGTTGTAAATCAAGCCTTCTTCTGTTTTAATACTGAATTAACAACCAGGCAGGGGGAAAAATGGAACATTTAAATATTTAAACCAAACATTTAATTTTTAAACATGAACATTCTTTTTATAACTTGGACTGCTCTTCAAGGCCCGTGGAAATTCCCCGAGCCTCACTGTCTGCCCTGGTTCACAGTGCATGCTAAAGAGCATCGTGACCCGTGGATGCTTGGAGCATGCCACTGATAAAACACTTGCTTTCTGCAGAAGAAGGCATTCATTCCTGCCCTAATAAAGCTATTACTGACAAGTCTGTATAAAGAAAGGGGACCGAACCCACGTGTAATAAAAAGGAAACGGAATTGAAAAGAAAACAAGTTATTTCATGTAACTCCGGCTTCATGCTTCTTGCCAGACACGGTCCGGTCCAGTTGATAGGCTATTTCTTTCCGGTTAGGTAAGGAAAACTCTACAAAGCACTGATTCTGTTTCAAGCTCAAGGTGGCAAATGAAGTAGCCTGGGGTCATGTGCTTAGTTTCCTGGCTATTTTTGCTTTATCTCCCCAAATGTGTCCCTCCTTTTCTTGTAAGAACTTCTGATCTTTTCTTGTCACTCTACTATCTCCTCTCCCTCCTTGCCCTTTGTGCTCTTGGTGGGGGTAAATGCAACCATAGTTCATGTGTACTCTGGATCTCATGACCTAGAATATTGGCCTCGGGCATTGATTCAAAAACGGGCATGTGGGCAAACAGAGGCAAGAGGATATTGTTAGAAAGGGGCATGGATGCTGCTCTTGCTCATCTCCTGCCAGGAAGGGAAGGCGTTTGAGAAAGACTATGGGAGTAATAAAAGAAAGAGTTAATAGGAAGAAGTCTAGTTGAATCTCCTTTAAGAAAAGGTGTTTCCTCTCTATGACTTCTTGTTTTTTTTTGTGTGTATTACTTTCACCTATTAATAAATGAAACAACCTTCTATTGAGCACCAATTGCATTTTGGGGTCCCCTGCTAGAGCCATGTATATCAAATTTGCTCCAGCTCTCTCTCACCAATCCGTGACGACCGCCTACCAGGGTATTCTCTGTCAATACCCAGCTTTCTTCAGAAGTGTCTCATCTTCCCTTGTTTTCCTGCCATGTAAGGCAAGGATCCACAGGATCGTGTTTCTGTTTAGGGGATAGTGTTCCTCTCAGGCCAATCAACGCAGTCACTCATCTCCGGCTCAGTTAGGGAGGGGCACCTCTTTTCCCTGGTGCCCCCCTTTGAGCGGGCACAAACATTCCCCTTGCAGTTGCAGGTGACTCTTTCTAGAATCCAGAGGCTGAAACCCTGACCCATGGTTCTGGGTCCAGCATCTCCCATCCCATCCCTGGCCAGCCCTGTTTAGATGGGAAAGCTCCCAATCTCCATCACTTTTGGCCCTTCAGGAGCCTCCCTGGCCAAGACCTGGAGCTTGAGGCTAGGGCTCATGTTTCTAAGGAAGATGGGTAAGGAGCTGCCTAAACTAGCAATTCTGGGAAGATCCTTTCACAACGAGGGGGCAGGGTGTCCCATAGATAAACAACACTCCAATTTCATCGGCAGACATTACCTGTAACTTTTAAAATGACTTTTAGGATGGCTCCAAAACAAAGCTCTCAAGAAAACCCAAACTGAACAGCAGACATGCTAACAATAGCAATGCAGAACTTCTCTCCAGTTGCACCGGCCTCCAGTGGGTTGACACAGATACCCTGCAGGATGTACTTTCTTTCCCTTCTCCCATGTCTGTGCCCCAACCCACAAGCTGTCCCATGGGGCAGGCCTGGACATCCAAGCACACAGCTGCTTCCCGTGAGCATGTGGGCTGGATTGGAAAGTGAGTGATACTCCACATCCTGTTATAAATGAGTTTATTTGAGAACAACGTTTGCCTTTGCCTCCCCAGAGAATTTTGCCATCTCTTTCCAGTCCTTTGGTGTGCTGGATCTTAGTTTTCTGTTTGGTTTTTCTTCTCCATTAGACTCTATCAGGGGGAGGAGGGAAGCAGGGCCTGAGGGATACTCTTCAGGGCTGAGCAGGATTTTTTCAAAATTAAATTGGCATCTCTAGACTTAAGGATAAAAGGCACAGGTTTCTGTTCCAGCCCTTTTGTGCCCTGTGGCCTTGGGCAAGTCACTCACCTCTGGGATCTCTTATGTCTTCAACTATAATATTTAAATCATCACTGTGGAAGAATAGAAACTGATTCACTGCTGTTCATATCTTCATATCCTCTGTGATGTGATTTTTTGCCATTTTTTTCTTCAAATCTGTCATCTGTTCCCCAATGACAGAGTAGGAACATATTTCTGGACTTACTTTTGTTAATAGCATGAGCCTCTAATTTAAGAAGACTTGTAGGATTCTGCTCACTTTCTGGGAGCCTACCCGTTCTTTGAGAACAAGCTATGGCACACTGCTGGAGGATGGGAACCCATGAGGACAGAATTACTGCAGATGAAAGTATCCTAGACCCGTTGCCCGCTGCTGACTCTGAAAACCCATGAGAAAGCTTCTAACATCCAGTCTAAGCTTCCAACCGGTACATTCAGGAGCTAAGTGTATGGTGTTTCTTTCAACCCACTGAACTCTGGTATCATTTGTTATGCATTAAAAACTAACAAAGAGAGAGCGAGGGAAGGGGTGACATTATCCAAAAAGAAATATACTCTTTACCCAACTTATTACCTGACTTATATAACTGTAACCCCTCTGTAGATCACTTTATAACAATAATTTTTTAAAAAAAGCTAAGAAAGGCATTCACTTTTCAGATGATTGAGATGAGAGCATGTGTGTGAGTAGCTGACAAGCTTAGTAGCTTCACCATCTTTACTTCCTCTCTCTCGTAAGCGACCCTCCTCATACAAGCAGACTCTTCCTGACCCTTCCTTAATACCTGAGAACATCTGTGAACAGAGGGAGACCTGCCACAGAAACTGGGTGACATCCCGACTTTTCTCTCTACTGCTCAGATATGACTTTTCCATCTAATGGATCTCAGACATTTTGTGGACTCCAAACTCTTGTAATTACTTAATTTTGATATCTCTTTTGCTGAGTTATTTCTTCCCTCAAACTCTTGCCTATTCTTAAACCTTGATGACTAGTAGGGTGGAAATGTCTTGAGAGGATACTGCAAAGACAATTGTTGAAGGTTGTGAGTTTGAGCTGTCTTACCAGTGTGGCACCTTGGATAGTTCCCCAGGGCTCGTGTCTTCATATGAAAGTGTAATATTAGGATTCTTGCTTAATATTAGATATCTCTCACAGGAGTGCCCTGGGAATCATGTAATAATCATATATATGAAACAATTTTCAACTATAGATGCCTATAAAATTTGCAGTATTATCCATGCGTTTCACACTTATTTATTGACTGTGTTCTGGCACTATTCTAGAAGTCTGGGCCGGAGCAGAGATACAGCAGGCAGCAATCTCTACCCTTGTGTGCCCAGGAGCTATTAAAACTTACTTATGTCTAAGCATGGGTTTCTTAGGAAGCAGAGCATGAGACAAAACTCATGTTCTAAGGCTTTATTGGTAAATTAGAGCACAAAGAAGCAAGACTCAGGGAAAAATGGGACATGAGGCAGGAAAGGGAGGAGAAAGCATGCCAGGGGTGCCACCGAGCTGTCCTCAGCCTCATTAGCCACCCTGCGGCTGCTGGGCCACACAGAAAGTGAGGGGCCCTGCTGAACTTCCGTATCTTGGAGGACTCTCACCGGGAAAGACAGGGAAAGGGATGCTCACTCTTTCCTGTCTTCTCTCTTAGTGGTGATAGGTCACCCAATGGGTGTTAACTCTCCCATCCTGCTTGGTTGTTTCATCCCATTCTCTGGAAAACTGAGTGAGTGACGGCAGTGGCCACACTGAGTTTGTCACGTTCACTGTCACCCTGCTGCCTGGTGGGCACGGCTGGGCGAGGTAGTTGAGGATTAAACAGTACTACAAATGTCTTGACTGTTAACCAAAGGGAAGCCCTACATGGGAGGCAGAGGTGGTGGTGGAAGGCGTGAGACAAGGCGGCGTTGGGGCATGTCACATGACATGGAGGATTCTTGATGTACAGGACTGGATGGGAACCCAGGGCCTCTATTGACACCTTGGCAATGGTTGTTGAGCTGGTGGAGGAGCATACGAGTTTCCCCTGAGTAAAGAGAGACTCTTTTCTGTTGATCCCCAGAATTATGAGCAGTGCCAGGTAATCTTCCTAGATGCAAACAATGGGTGAGCCAACCCTGGGTATCTAAAGATCTAATATGTCTTAAAAATCATTGAACAAAACTTCACAAAGTCTGATGTAGTAGAAGGAATGGCTGTCAACCATAGTTCTTGAGTCTTATTTTTCCATCGATTTGCTTTATAGACTTGAGCACATTCCCATACCCTTCTATGCCCTAGATTCAGTATGTATAAAATGAGAATGATCTTCAGGCAGAACCCTTGCCATTGCTGTCATTCTAGATCTCCAGAGCATTATGCAGACACAAAGTCAGCTTTCCTTAGCCCACCTGCATCCCCTGTTCTGCAAGTACAAGGAATGAAGCAGGCTAGAGGTGATGCAGGTTCACCGGGAGAGAGTCACCGAGGAAATGAATGAGCAGGGTCATGGGCAACTTCCCTCCTGCCGGAATGCTTACAAGACAAGTTAAATATAGCTATCTAAAACTCCATTGAATGCTGACCAACTGCAAGTGTTTAACGTATCCCATGGAGGAAGAAATGGCCACCAATCACCAGAAATCATCAGCATCGACTCTGAAGGAAGCTGAGGGCAATGTTCTCAGTTGGCATCTGTAATGACAGAAATGCCCAAAGCGCCTGCTGACTATGTATTTAAAGGTGACTACTTATTTATGAGGCTTTTGAGTCCTTTACCTTTTGAACTTTTTGATGAGTTTAAACCTGCTAACTTATGACTCCAGAATTTTGAATACTTATTAAAAAATGAAATGAATATTGTTGATGACTGGTTCTCACGGCTCTGTTCTGAGCCAGGCATAGTTTTAATGTTCATCTCTCCTTTCACCTCGAAGATATCGAGGTGGGTCCTAATGTGGCTTCACTTTATTGATGAGAAACCTGAAGTTCATAGAGGTTAAGTAATTTGCCCACATTTACCAGCTTCTAGGAGACAAACTCAGCATGCAGAATGAAGACTTGTGGTCACTATCTGATCCTCTAAATGTAAGGCCACCTATCTATAGTGTGAACACATAACAGAAGAGCCACTCCAATATCCTTCCTTCTTCCTTCCTTCCTTCCTTCCTTCCTTCCTTCCTTTCTTTCTTTCTCTGTCTCCCTCCCTCCCTCTCTGCATCCCTCTTTCTCTCTTCCTTTCTCTCTTTCTCTCACTCCCTCACTCCTTCCCCTTTTCTTTCTTTCTTTCCTTCCTTCCCTCCATTTCTCCCTCCCTCCCTCCCTCCTTCCCTCCTTCCTTTCTTCCCTCCTTCCTTTCTTCCCTTCTTCCTTCCTTCCTTTCTTTCTTTCTTTCTTTCTTCCTTAATTTCTGTTTCTTTCTTTCTTTTTTCCTCTCTTTCTTTCATTGTGAGACCAGGACTTCAACTCAGTACCTGATTTTTTGCTCATTGACTGGCACCCTACCAATCAAGCCATGCCTCCAACCCCAACACCAATATAATGATGTTGGGGTAATTACCCCAACATAGCAGGATTGAATCAGTACAAAGGGACATTTGTTCTTCACTGGAACCCAGCACAGGGAAAATAGACTGAGAGCTGGAGTCAACTGGTAACATTTGTTCCCTCCTGCTTATACACCAGCTTCCATTAGTCTTTGGCTATTGAGATTTGTAAGGACAAATCATTGTCATGACATAAAGACTCCTTAGATTATAAGACATTGTACACATTCTAATTACCCTTGGTCACCTGCTGGGTGTGGTGGCACCTTACCTGGGTTATGTCATTTTATCCTCCCCATAACTCCCTGCCACCGCTTCTCAATCGCTGACAAACGAAGGCTGACTGAGAGGTGAAGGACAGGGAGCAGCACCAGCAGAGACTCGGAGACTCGTGGTTTTCTCTGTTGCACATAAACTATGTAACATTTAACTTGTACGAATACTGTGCTTACTCCCAAGTAGAGACAGGAAAAGAGATGGGGATTCTATCCATTTCCCATCCGGGATCTCAGTTTCCTACAGCCCCGCTCTCCCCGCATGGCAGTGGCTCAGATACTAGGTGATGAGCTTGTTGTGACCAACGTGCCTGGGTCACTTCCTGCTTTCCCCGGATATCTTCTTGTGTGAGCCTGGGGAATGGCTGGCAAGGCTCAGGGGGCCATACTATTGATAAAAGGTTTCAGCTAAGAATGGAACCCCTTTCAGTGTTCTTCAAAGTCCCCCACCAGCGGGAGAGAGCCCTGGATTCTAGAACAAGTATGTGGTCCAGGGTGGGGAGAAAGCTGGCAGCAGTTCTAGTCCCGTCCCTAACAGATTGTCTGTTCTTTCAGCTCAGGTTTGTTTCCTGGGCCTCAAGTACAGGAAGGCCTGTCTTTACACAGCATTCAGGCAAGAGCGGTAACTATATCCATAGCCTTTGACTCCACAGTTCTTTTTTCTGATAATTTATCCCAACAGGATCCTGGGAGAGGAGGGGCTCACAGAGGCCACGTGAGTATTAGAGCCAGGGTTGTGAACTAGAAGGCTTTGGGACAGTAGAAGGGGACCCCTAAGGACAGACTGACACCCATTTAAAAAACTACTCTGCCACTTAAACTACAACTGAGGCCTCAGGCAGGTCACTTTACGTATAAAATGGAGCAGAGATGAGTTTTCCCCCAGGGCTGTTGAAAAGACAAATAGGATTATTGATGGTTTAATACCTATCTTTACTTCAAAAAGCATTTGAGGGATGCTATCAGGATTGATAGAACAGAACAGAAAGGGAAAACAGAGAGTGAGGCAAGGCTAAAAGAAAGATAAGGGATAAATGTGAGATTCCGCGCAGTCACTGAAGCTGGGCCATGAATTGGGTTTTTACCTCCTGCTGGCATCACCAGTGACATGGTTCCTCTTATTCCTTAGCCCACAGGGGGCGAACGCCTGTGTGAATGCATCTGGCTCAGAACTGGTGCCCTTATGGCTGGGTTTGCTTTTCTTCCCCCTACGTGGCTCATAAATGCCTGTGACCACTGCTTTATTTGTAATGGACCGTGTTTCCCTGGCTCAGAGCTGATGTAGACACATGGCAGCAGGCCCTAGGATGGTCTCTGGGGTCTGCTTGTGGTCATTTTCTTAGAGGAGCACAGCAGGGCTGTGTGGCAGAGAGGCTGGCTTCACCTCCCACCTGGGCATATTAGGATGCAGGGCTGTGCTGATGTTAGTGCCCTAGCTCTTGCTGATGAGACACCCACTCTCTGTCAGAGGCTCAGCTAAACACCAGCCGTGTGTGTGCTCCTTTATTATGCTAATCCTTTGAAGGAGACGCTTTCCTTACTCCTGTATCACACAAGTGGAAAATGGAGGCTCAAGGAGGCTAAATAACGCATTGAAAGTTAAGTGGTCCATGGGAGACAGAGCTGGAGCTTCAATCCAGGGCTCTCTGTTCTGAGGCACTCCCCTTCTTGATGTGCTAATCCAGCGGATGAGGAAGAAGAGACTTTTCTAATTGCAGAGCTTTGGACTAATTTGAAGCTCTGTGATCTTCCCCATGAAAGGAATCCTCCTTGCATACTCTGCTGGCCTAAGAGCATCCATCCATCCAGGCAACAAGTAGGTAGCTTCCATCCAGCCAGCCAGGGTCCTGCTCCCTCTGGAGCTTGCATTCTAATGGGGCAACTCGTGGGTGTCAGGAAACATCATTCTTGCCTATTTTCCCCTAAACAATATTGATCATTCCTGCTTCCTCCCCACCCCCACCTGGGGTGTGAACCATGTAATGGTTACTGCCTGTTCAGCGCTTCATGTGTGACAGGATGTCTGGTAGGTGCTATCTTACTCAAGTACCACAAAGACCCCATAAGAGAGGTAAACCAGCCTTCTGTTTTGGTACTGTTTTGCTGGGCCTGGGGCTCAAACACCAGGCCCAGGTGCTGTGCCTCAGCCTCTTTGTGCTCAAGCGCTCTACCAGTCAAGCCACAGCTCTACTTCCAGTTTCTCTGGTGGTTAATTGGAGATAAGAATCTCACAGAGGGGCTCGGAAGGTGGCTCAGTGGTAGAGTGCGTGCCTTGCAGCATGAGGCCCTGGGTTAGATTCCTCCGCACCACATAAGCAGAAAAAGCTGGAAGTGGGGCTGAGGCTCAAGTGGTAGAGCACTAGTCTACAGCTAAAGAGCTGAGGGATAGTGCCCAGGCCCAGAGTTCACACCCCACAACCGACCAAAAAAAAAAAAAAGAGTCTCACAGACTTTCCTGCTGGGACTGGCTTTGAACCATAACCCTCAGATCTCAGCCTCCTAAGTAGCTAGGCTTACAGGTGTGAGCCACCAATGCCCGGCTTCCCAGTTCTTTTCACTGTGGCTACTTTCAGATAGGCTGTAACATTTTCCTCAGGCAAGACTCAGATCACGAACATCCTACTTCTACCTCCTGAGTAGTTGGAACTACAGGCATGTACCGCCACACCTGGCCTCCTAACTCATCCCTTCAGTAAAATGGTTGAACTAGACAGTATGGTTCTCAGCTTTTTTAAAGTCAGCTCTGTGGTCAGTGAGAAGAGAAAGAACAGGAGCCTCAAAGTATGCCTGAAGCTTTGGGAGAGGCCTTGTGACTGGAGTCTTGGAGAAACCAGCCAACCTCTGCCACCAGAATGAAGGCAATCACCACCCTCTGCGCAGAGATCCAAGGTCCACCCGATGCCCAGGTTGCCGCTTTTCGGATCAGCGCACGGTTGGAGTTGAGTTGGGAACCTGACAGTGCAGGTGGACACGGAGCGGCCCGCGGCCCGGTGACCGTGAGGCAGGCTGCATGTGACCGGCCTAAGCTAACACGAACCACGGACCTAATTAGAACTGATTGGGGAGGTGATACCACGTTTGAAGAATCAAAGCCAGGAAGTGGCAGCCTCGAGCTGTTCCCACCTCCTCGGCAGCCCAGGAACCGCCATGGATAGAGAGGGGGAAGAGGGACCTGTCCATCCTGGCGCAGGCTCCCGAGGCTCGCCTAAGGACGTTTTGACTGGCTTAAGCAAACCTGCTTTTGTTTTTCTGAAGGCACGGGCTCTGTAGCTATAAAAAGGCGCTCCAGTTTTGTCTTTGGGCAGGTCTGGCATTGAAGCCTGGCTGTGTTCACCAGGTGTAGGTGACAGTGCCAGTTAAGGGGACACTACTGCTGAGGACTAGGTTGTCTGCAAAGATGGCCCCGACTTTTGACCTTTCCAGTCCAGAGATGGGCTCTGTTTCACTACCCCGTGACGATGGCTGGCCAGGAGACTGGCTTTGCTGAATAGGATGTGACAGAAGTGCCGCTGATGGCTTTCAAGACAAGTGGTGAGGAGGCCACACATTTATCCACTGGGTCTTTTGGACTACTGCTGCGTTCATGAGTACCAGCCTGGGTAATTCAATGAAGTATGGGCGATCACATGGAAAGGGTAATCTCAGCTTAAGTGACTAGGCCACCAACCCACAGCCATGAGCAGTCGACCTCAGATGAATAAGTGAGCCCAGCTGAGGTCAGATAGAGCTGAATCGAGATAAGTGAAATGCCCTCATGACCAGTGATTTGTGAGATATAGACATAGTGATTTCAAGTCACTGCTCCAGTCCTTTTGGCTTTCTATAACAAGATACCATAGACTGGAAGCTTAAACCATAGATTTTTTTTTTCAGTTCTAGAGACTGGGAAATATGAAATCAGATTGTTGCTTTGGTTGGGCTCTGGTGATGGCTCTCTTCCTTTGTCATGTGTCATCACATAGCAGAGAGTAAAGACAGAAATCAAGCACATGAATCTCAGCATGAAGACTCAGAAGTTAAGATTTATTATCTCCAAAGGGGGATAGGGTGACAATATACGAGTGTTGGGGGCCGAGATGTTTGATTCATTGAAGCCCCCAAGTCTACGGGCAGCTTGTTTTACACAAAAGTTAACAGATACATAGCATAAGATCCCAAGTCATAGTGGTTTAACACAAGTGAACATTCCTTGTTGTTCTTGTTTAATTGGTGTTGAATTCACTACAGCATATAGTTAGTCAGAAGTATAGACTGAAGGCTTCCTAGGTTGCCCTGAGTATTGTGAGTGGAAGGGAGAGGGTAGAGGATCACCTGGAGTTCCAAATGGAAATGCTGGCTATGCTCATGTTTTTCAAATCATCTGATTACCCAATGTTTACAATACCTTGATAAAGTTTATAAACATGGAAAGCAAGACCAAGGGACTGTAAAACAATGAGTGAAGGCTCTTTGGGAGCTCAAACCTCGTCATTCCAAAGCCTTGCAGCATGACGCCCCTTCTTTGAACAGCTAGGCAAGGCTTTGGTCCTAACCCTGCATATCTCACAAAAAAGAAGAAAAAAATATAGTACAGATGTATTTCTGTCTCTATCTTATCCAGTGGTTAAAAAATAATCTTTCTGAATTCTGTCCACAGGACCAAGAAACAGGAGACCTACTAGGGGCTACAGTGGCCACTTATAGAGCAAGCAATTTAGTCTCCTTTCCTGGGCAGAAAACATCATGTGGAGCACACCTGCAGCCTGTAATGGGGTCAAGATTCCACCCTAGTTCTGCCTCACTGCAGCCTCTGCTCTTCCCACCCATTACACGACTGCCGGCTGCATCTTGGGGAATGAGGGTTTGTCTTTTTATCACAGCTGTAATGGGCTGTAGAGTCACGTTGGCTTGTTTTCTCTAGTCTTCTTTGTATCTTCTACCCGAAGAAAGGAGGATTATGGGAACAAGACATTCCAGAAAAATTGTCATTGGTGTTCAGAATGATGACAGCACCAACTTGCAAACTAGCCTGAAAGTTGGAGGAGTCTGGTTCGGTTTAGCAGGAGTGAAGAGGAGCCACATGAGCAACACGAGCAACGGCGCGGATCAGAACTCCCAATGTTTCATGCATTTGGCTGCATAGCCAGGAAAAGCCATCAGCATTTTGTGTTTTTCTCTCCTCCATCTTTATTATTTTCCTTCTTTCCGAACCTCTCACCCAGAGAACAAGCATGTCAACCCCAGCTCGTTGGCGCTGAAGGTGAGAGTGAGTGGCGTGAGCAGAAACTCACTTTACAGGGGTGGTCCTAACTTCAGTCTCCTTTCCAGCCTGCCCTGCAGCGAGATCTGCACAGCAGTGCTCCCGGGAGGAAGTGGGATGTAGACAATCAATATTTTACTTTGTAAGCACATATACTGGGAAATCATTACTCAGAGAGGAGATAGTGTTATGATTTTTCATCCAAACAGAAACTCTTTTGGAAGTGAAAGGGCATTACTGCTAATTATATCAGCAAGTGTAAAATGACTGACTTGGAAAAGCAAGACTTATGGTTACCCCCTTTATTTTGAGCTTTCTCGGGTCAGAGCTGAGACCAAACGAGGACTTACCCACAGGCTGTGAACAGTCCCACTGCAGCTCAGGGCCTGTGATCAATACCTACTTGGGTACTTAGCAAGTTACTTATCTTCTGTAAGTCTCAGTTGCTCAATCTGTAAAACGGGGATTATAATGCTGTCCAGATTACAAACCATGGTTAATATTAGGCGACAGAAAATCAGAATATTTTTGTAAAATTACTCTCCACATAGTCTGTCCCATCCTGATGTTCTTGCCAGTATATTTTATTGCATTTTTCTTCTATTTTTCAAAGAACCAATAGTTTTTCTAAAATTACCATACATTGTTTGTACAAAGGGACTTTATTAGACTTTTCATGCATGCATAGAATGCTCCCCAGTCATATTTGTTATCTTAACACTCCCACTCAATCCTTCTCCCCTCCTTGTTGAAAAATTTCAGGTTTGGTTGTTCTCTTTCTCTCTCCCTTCCTTCTTTCTTTCTTTCCTTCCTTCTCTCTTTCTCTCTCTCTCTTTCTTTCTCCTTTCTTTCTTTCTTTCTTTCTTTCTCTTTCTCCCTTTCTCCTTTTCTCCCTTTCTCTCATTCGTTCATTCTTTCAACAGTACTAGAGTTTGAACTCAAGGTCTTACTTAGGTTTCGTTAGGTGTTGCTTTGCCACTTGAGCTAAATATGCCTCAGGCTTGCTTTGCTGGGTCCAGTGAGCAATTTGGTCTGAGCTGGGTTCAAACCACAGTGCTCCAGATTTTAGCCTCTTGAGTACCTAGGATTCTAGGCCAGTGAGAACCACTGGCACCTGGCTCATTGTTCCATTAAAAAAAAACATATATATACTTTGACCATACTTACCCTCCTTCATCCTCTTCATGGCCCTCCTTCCTCTCATTGGTATACACCATCCAACATAACTTGTTACACATTCCTGTCATTTGTTTTCTCCTAGTGTATATTAATTGTACAAAGATGGTTAGCTGTGGTATCTAGAACATACTTGTATTATACTTTAATCAGATTAAATCTCTATTTCTCTCTTTCTGTGTTTCCTTTATCCCACTTTTATTCAGTAGCGAGTTTCCATGGTCCATCTGTATACATAGAGGCAATGCATTTTGATATTATTTACCCTCCAACATTCTCTTACTTTCTTACCTTCCTACCCCGACCTCTCCCCAGCAGGTCATCTCTATCCCCAGGGATTCCCAATTTAAGAGGATCATTCTGTGCTATCTTTAAGCACTATATCGTCCTCACCCCTAGTTCTTGTTTTGCGTTCATCTCTGGGAAAGGACATTTCTCTGCAGGACATATGGTGTTAGAACCACCTGGCAAAATGTGCTGCTTCTCAGCATACCATGTCTTTCTAGAGGCGAAGCTGAGCAGCACCACGTCCTCCTGTAGGAAGCTGAGTTGATGGAGGGTGTGACATTGGAGGGCCAGGTGGGACCTCACAGGGGTGATTTGGTCACTAGCAGTTTGGGGGTGTGTTCTGATTATTGGACACCAAGTATCAGCAGAGGGAAACCATTGGCAGATTAATTACCCTTGAATGAGTAAGGAGGGTCAGAGAAGGGCATGGCTGACAAAGTCCATTGAGCTTGCTGGATAGAGGCCAAATCCAATCCTTGCTGACCTCCTCTTTCTCCTCTGGTGGTGGGAGCAGCTGTTCATGGAGTGGGCCCACGCACACATGGCGATGCCCCGAAGGAAGCTGGTCCATGGGTCACTGGTTGTCCCTTTCTTCATCATCTATCTCAATGTGTGACCTTGAACAAATCTAATCCTGTGAATAAGGGTCAAGATAAAGGTCCGAACTTCCTTCTCTAAATATGAGGGCTCTGGAAGACGATGGTGGGGAAGTACTTCCTGTCCCAACACTCACTGGCTATTAATTTGGTAATTGCTGTCTTTGGCTTCTTGTCATCAGCCTGTGGACAATCCTGAGCAGTGGTGCACGATGACGCTGAGATGAGCATCACAACCCAAACCCTGGAGATGAAAATGTCCTACGCCAGGAAAACCATCCCTCTGTCCAGGCCTCAGTTCTGACCCGTACAATGGTGAACTGCAAGGGCAAGCTCTGATTTAAGCCAGTCGCGCCAGGGCAGCTGATTCTGTGGATACCTCTTTCATCAGACTCTCAGAAGATTCAGTCTCTTTGCCTCAGTGGATATGACCATTTGCTCCCTTTTTTTGGTGGGCAGGGGGTGAGGAATTTAATCCACCATTTTTTTCTTGGAACTTTCTACATTACTTAGTGTTTGGCTCAAGTGACTTATTCTGTCTGTTCTTGACTTCTTCCTACTCAATCCAAACCATATGGTATAAAAATACAGATAAATGTCCAAAAAGTCTTTAGAGCCTTTTTGGAGTCTTAAAAAAATTCCAGCAAGGCTTTTGCAAGGAAATCGTGCTTGGCTAAGGAGAAGGGAATTTGAACAGCTTGGGTTCTGCTTAGCTCTTCCTGTGAATGGTAAATGAGGCTATACTTAGGAGAATTCCTTTCTGTAGGTTTGAATTAATAAGGTGGCCTTTGCATGACATCCAATCGGTCTGCATAGAATTTAGAAGCTGAAAGAAGACTCAGAGATTCTTTGGTCCAACTCTATCCTTTAACATATGGAGAAACTAAGATGACGGTAATAGGCTATAGAAGGTGACATTGGAATGGAAGAACCCATGATTCACAGAATTAAAGAACCCATGATTCACAGAATTAAAGACAAGTAGGTCTAGCAATCATATTTGAGTTCCTCTGGGAAAGGCCTTTAGTTTACTGAGGCATTAGACTCAGTTGTATCTAAGGGCTTGGAAATGCAGGTGCTACAGGAAGGAATGAGTGATTATTAACCTGCCAGCTATGCAGGAAGCCACCGGGTCCAGCCATGAACTTTTTGGGAGCAGGAATATGGTCTGTCTCTTACTCCCTCTTCTTGTCTAGCATAGTATTTGACGCAGTGAAGACATTTGAGTGTGTGCAAGGGAGCCATTAGGTCGTGCAGCCAGATCCCAGGTTCAGAACCTTGCACAGCTTTTAGAAATCATTCCCTCAATAGTTCTTTAGGCTCTTTAAGCTCTTTATAAGACAGATAGAGACCACTTATCTCAAATTAAATTTTCCTATAGAGAAGTGTTATATGAGACAGAGAGAGAGAGAGAGAGAGAAAGAGAGAGAATGAGAATATAAACTCATATCTATAATAGTGCAGACCATATGGCAGGCAATCAATTAACCACCATTTCCTTCTTCATAATTTTTCCATCATTTCCTCTTCTCTCTTCATCTCTTACTTCATTTGGGCACATTTCAGCTACCTCAGTAGCAAACAAATTGAATATTCTACTTATCTCCAAATAAGGAATGGAGTTGGGAAAATCAGGAAGGCAAAGACAGAGAGAAGGGAAGAAGAAAGCCAGGAGGAGTTCTATGAGCATTGCTTTTTAAAAGTTATTTGTATCTCATGTCAGTGGGTTTACCCGAGTGTTAGTCCAGATAATCACGGGTAAGAAGATTTCATTTCCAACTTTAGAAAGATGATTGTGTGTTTCCCATGGCTGTGACCAGTCTGCCAGGAATGTTGAGAAGCCCCTCTGCAGCAGTCACTGAATTATCTCCGTCCTGATGAATTCTGCCATCTCCATCCCTGATTCAATTTGGATGTTGCAGATGCAGGAGAGATGATGAATGTGGGGGTGAATCTAATTTCATTAACCGAAGCCTCCAGATTCCACACTTCTAATAAATATTGACTCAGTGTGTGATGGAAATTTGTATAGCTGGTGGCATTTTCCCAGCCATGTATTGCCAGTGTCTTACAGAGAATCTATAACAAGAACACAGTGCTGGGTTTTAACTAGAGAGGTTTTGGATTTGAGTCCATGCCCTCAGTTACTGGCTAGGTTTTTCACCTATTATAGTGGGAAATAGTATCAACATCTCAGGAGATGTGTCAAGACAGACAGTAGAAAGTGCCTGGTAAGAAGCTTCTGGTATGGTTGTATGACATGTGATTTCCCTTTACTCTCTTACTTTGCTCTAATGACCACAAGACTGTCTAATTATTTGGCCCACATTGCCAAAGGAATTGAGCTGTGGTATTTCCTCCTATTAACGCTGCTCCTGAATAATACTGAAACCTGCTCCATCTGAACTACTGTGTGTTTTGATAGCATTAAGGATCCGGGATAAAGTATTTGAATTGTTTTCCTGGAGTGAGGGCAAGCAGTTCTGATTCAAAAACATTTTTTCATCAAATCCTGTTGTCTCTCTTCATGCAGTCTGGATGAGCTGCATAATGCTTCATTAACAACAGATTCCCAATCTCAGTTGCTTACAAGAACAAGAGTTTATTTATCATTCACACTCCATGTTCATCATTATGTAGCTCTCTCCATTCAATGTCATCCTCAATTCACGATCTAGTCTGAATGACAGGCTTTCCATGTAACATGGTTTGTTTCATGGAAGCGGGAAAGGAGTCACAGCAAAGGACATTTGGCTCCAGGTTTTATCCTGGAAATGACTGTGTTATTTCTATTACATTTCATTGGCCCAAAAGCTACATGCAACTCCTAATCAGGGGAGGATTGTATAATCTTCTATTAAGGTGAAGCATCTTAGAGAGAGAAAACCAATAATGTGTAAGGAGTAATATAATATGATATTAGATACTTTTATGTAGCTATGACCCCAATACTTTAGAGATCAACTTAAAGGAAGATAGATTTATTTTGGCTCATAGTGTTTGAGGATTCAGTACATGGCAACTTAAAGGAAGATAGATTTATTTTGGCTCATAGTGTTGAGGATTCAGTACATGGTTACTTGGCTGTGTATGTTTGGGAAGAGCATGATGTCAGTAAACTTGTGTGAGGAGGAGTCAGAAGCTGTTCACCTCATCGTGGACAAGAAGCTGGGGGGCGAGGGAGGGAGTACTTAGGGACAGGATACCTACAGGGACCTGTCTCCAGTGACTATGTCCTCCTGCTAAGTCCATGGTCCTCCCCCACCAACATTTTCAGAACTTCCCCAAATAGCACCACCAGCTAGAGGCCAAGTCCACAACACATGAGCCTTTTGGGGAGATACTTCATATCCAAACTATAGTGAGCACCCTGATGTACTTTTTAATTAAATCATTTATATCCCACCTTAATAATTTTTATCATACTTACATTCCAACTGTTTTATTATAGCAATCATACCTCAGAGTTGGTAAAAATATAATGAATTTTTAAAAATATAAAGGAAAATTTAAATGCTCTCATGCTCATTAACAAGCTCCGTAGATGCAGAACTCTCAATCATGTTATCATATGTTTAAATCTGTGTGAGATGCTGTCTCCTTGCCCTAGATTTTGTGAAAATATGCTTTCCAAAAAAGCAAATGGTGCCTAGAAAACATAGCAAAAGCTAATATATTTAATTTAAGATGATAAGATGAGGACTTTCAGATAA
This sequence comes from Dipodomys ordii, assembly GCF_000151885.1. Lineage (NCBI taxonomy): Eukaryota > Metazoa > Chordata > Mammalia > Rodentia > Heteromyidae > Dipodomys > Dipodomys ordii. The sequence goes on from NW_012267298.1 coordinate 7,408,885, forward strand.
GTTGAAAGGCAGCCTGTCTTCAGTGGAAGTTGAGCGGCATTATTGGAAAATGAGCCTGCTATCTACAGTTTAGTGGGGAACTCTGTGCCTCTTTTCTTCAGGGCTTTCATTAGTGGTAGACCCCTTGAACTGCAAATGCCAAGATCTTTTCTACTAGCCATTTTCCTTTAAAATATCATATTGTTTAAAAGAGATAGCGTAGATAGTAAAACTACAATTAGAAAAACAATGCTGTTCAATTTTCCTGGGATGTTTTGTTTCTGAGGGCTGTATACGTAAATTAAGAGCATGCTTTCCCCCACCTCCCCTCTCTTTTGCATTTTTTCACACAGGTTCTGCCTATGTATTCATGGTGGTCTTGAACTTGCTATGTAGCTTAGGCTGGTCTGGAGCTCTAATATACCTGTTCACAGTCTCTCTAGTGTTGGACTTATGGGTGTACCCTCTTGCATCTACCTCTTAGCAGGTTTTACAGTATTGAGCTGTTAATACTATATAACATAAAACTGAAACTTAGTTCTCAGTTTCTCAGGCTGTTTAGGAACAAAAAAAATGACAAAGTGATTTTCATACAATTTCATTCAGATGTTCAATCCTCTCTCTATCCACAAACAAAAAACTCATGTAAGCTTTTAAAAATTATTTTTAGTGTTAGTATTAAGGTATACAGAAGGGTTACCATTTCATAAATGAAGTAATGAGTACATTTCTCTTCTGGACAATCATGTCTCCCTTTCCTCCATTTTCCATCCATTTTCCGTTCCTGTCCCTGCCCATAAGTTGCATAGTTAATTTCCCACATAGTGTATACTGAATACCATGATTGCATTTGTTCACCCTCCCTCTCTCCCATTTTGCTCCTACCTTGAACCCTCCCAAGACAGAAAAGCCCAAAAGCAAAAACAAATACCACCACCACCAGTACTACCAACAAAGCATTTTTTAAAATTTCCTGGACTTCATTTCCACAAAACCTCATGTAATAAACATTAAAAAATTAAAATCACCTGTGTCCACTCACAGATGAGTCCCGTGTGTTTAGGGACATTTGGCTGTGGGGACACTGGGATCACATGGGCTGTGAGGTTATTCTTCATCGTATTGCATGTGGTACCTGTCAACTGTGTGCTCCAGTGTTCACTGCATGAAGCAGTGACTGGTTCTGTATTCGGTGTTGATTCTTGCAGTTGAGAAGGACTCAATAATAAGTGGTTGAGATTGAGAAGCTTCATAGTTACCTGAGTCCTGTCCGCTTCAACCTAAGTTTCAGGCTGTCCTGCCTTCTCTTTGTCTACCTTCTTCTCTCCATCTAGCTCAGCAGCTGGGAGGAGCCAAGGGTTGAGATTGTTTGAGATTACCACCAACCATTGAGGCATAGATTTCTTCTGGCTTGTGTCTAGAGAGTAATTTCCAGTGAACCATGTGACACTATCATGTGAAACAGAGCCACAGGTGCCCAAGTTGGTTTATGGAACTTTCTCTCTTGAAGTCTTTCAAAATCCATTAGTTGATAAACCTGTATTTTGGTCCAGAGTGGCCTTTTCCTGCCCTTGGTTGGGGTAATGCCCTATGTTGCTTGGTCGAGGAGCAGACGTGGTCAGGGTAGTGGGCAGTGGTAGAGAAAAAGAAGCTGAGAGGCTGCTCACTGCAGGCCTCATTGCTTGTGTGGATTTAACTCCATCAAGTCTACTTCAGAGTCTTGAGCAATTCATAAACACAGCAAAAGAAGTTTTAATGATGCACTGACACACAAGAAACACCTGTATGCTCATGCACATAGCCACACACGTGTACTTACTCTCTCTCTCTCTCTTCTAATAAATCAAACTAAACATGAAATCACTCAATTACAAAGATGGCTATTCTTTTTCAGTGGAAAATATGAATGTCCTCTTCCTATAATTTTGTGACTTATGGCATTCTTGGATGTGGTTCTGTAATTAAAAAAAACACCCACTAGTGCATCCTTCCCTTTTAGGCCCCATTAGCAATATAGATGTAGGGGACTGAGAATTAGCTTTTTGGTTCATGTCAGTTCATATAATTCCATCACTTTCATTCTCACTCTCCTGAGCTCATGTAGTTTGTTAGCAGAAGATCTGGCACTTGAACCTCCTTATACCTGTCTCTGAAGTATGTGCTCTTATGCAAGCCATTGTACTGCTTCTCTAGTGATAAGGATGGTCTTGTCTCCAGTAGTTGATATGCATCTCTGCACAGTGTCGGGCATGCCCAGCGAAAGACCCTACTTTGCCATTTTCTATGTTGATTGCTATACATGTTTCCTCTGGGCCCCACAGACACATTGTCTCTTCCCATTATGCCTTTGCTTATTTTGTTTAGCTCTTGGAGGCTGTATCGGCTGAGCCATTTTTGTTTGTAAGTAAAAGACCCATCTCCTGCTGGGAGTTTATCACCACTTTGCTGAAAAGCAAAGAGGCAAGGCCTCTGTTGAGAAGCTTGTTCAAGGTTTCAGTGATGTCACTAAGTACTTGGCCTTGTTCTATGACTCTAGTCTGCTTTCAGTGGTTTCAACTTCATCCTAATATTGTTTCTCTTCATGGCCCCAAGTGTCTGCTCTTACTTGCCGGAACAACCCATTGTTTCTTATTTCTGTCTAGCTGAAAAGCCACATTGTTGTTCTCCAGGATTCTATTGAAAAGTCATACACATTGCCTGGCTTAGATGGATGTTTGTTCTATGCTATTCATAGGGAAGTGGAACATTCTGATTGGTTTATCCAGCTTGCACCTTGCAAACCTATAGATGCCATCAGCTTCTTGGGAGCTTCCAAGAGAGAAGGAGAAAAACTAGATGCTGGAGAGGGCTCAAAGCAGTCTCTACTGAACACATGAAAAGCATTTCCTTATCTCTAAGTTCCTGGCTAGAGTGTGGAGTTCTTGTACAGAGCTGCCAATCAATGAGGTCCAGACCACAATGCCATGGACCACTGCACAGCACACATCAGTATACTCACCTTTGTTCTCACTTAGGGGAAAGTTTGGGCAGTGGGGAGCCCAGAGAAGAAATTATGGGTAGAGAGAGAGTAAGATTGGAAAATTCCTCCTGAAATTTCCATATTTGGAAGTACTTGGTTAGGAACACACCCACTTCTATTGTCAGAATGGGGATCAATCTTGATTGTTAACCTGATTAGATTGAGATTACAGTGAATAGAAGATTAGTAAAGCACACCTCTGGGTGTGTCCGTGAGGGCTGAGATATTAGATTCTGAGGACTCAGACCTAATCAGTGTCTTAATCAGTTGATAGATTTAAAATCTGAGTAGACTGTTGGGAAGTAGTAGAACTGTGACATATTTGGACTAGTTGAAGGCGGTGTGTCCCTGAAGCTGTGCCACTGAAGGGTGTATCTTGGCCCTGACACTTACCTGCTACTTCTTTCTGCTTCCTGGTTACCATGAGGTGAACAATCTCTTCCACATGCTCCTGCTGCCATAATGTTTTTGCCTTACTACAGGTCCAGAAACAATTCAACCAGCCATCCCTGAACCACCAAATACCTTTCAAGCCACTTTCTTAAGTATTTGTCAAAGCAATAACAAAAAAATCTGTCTAACATCCTTTCTGTGCAACTACTCTCTTTGGATTCTGGTAACTTCTGTCCCCGCATCCTCTCTTTGGACTTGATGGTGGATTCTGATCCTACTGTTTTAGCCCCTGGTTCTGCATTGTTCCTGTGGGTTCTCTTCTTGCCTCCACTTTCATGATGAAACTCTCACATCTCCAACTAGCATGTGCTATTGCTTCTCTCTGCCAAGATGCAGACTGATGCCTCCGTCATTTATTCAGTGTTATTGCAGGGCAGGTTAAACATGCCATCTTTTTGGCTACCTTCTCTTTGTCTCAGGATCTTGCTTTCCTGTTGCTTCATCCATTATCTTTTCATTGTGATGGTCACAACATTGTAGACTCAAACTCTGCAGTCTTGAGACATGCTACTGTAAATTAGCCACAAGGACACTGTTTTTTTAGAGACCCCCCACTTCCCTCCCCCTGTAGTGACTGGGACTTGTGCATTTATACATGGCTCACTTGTAATCATAAGGCAGGGGAGTGGTGTGAGTTCACTGCATGAGAGCATCAGTGGCTAGGTGGTCAGAGACAACATATCTTTTGATATTAAGTGCTGAGGAAAGGCCAAACCTTGGGCTTAAAGGCAAAGCCAGACAGCCATTGTCGAGGATAAAGCTTCCAGTTTCAGCCTCAGGAGCCTCCTGTTTTGCTTGCAAAGTGTACCATTTAAATGACGTTGGAAGAGGGAGGACAGGATGCTACCTGGGAGACTGTCAAACTCACTCAGTCTTCATCCCACAGAGCCCTGTGGGCCCACGCCCTAGTCCTAGGAGAGGTGACATGTCTCTCTTTGACACTTGGTCCCTTGTCACCAGAGCTCATTATCTGCTCAGTGTGAGTCACCATGACCTGTGTAGCAGCCCCTACGCCCCTGCGCTGGAGGAGGCTTTGTGAACATCCCTGGTAGGGGAACCTGAGCAGGTAGGCAGAGCCCCAGGCTTCAGCCTCCTGGGACCCAGCAGGAACGTTGGCTTTCTCTTCCCTCCTTTATAGAGAGATTGTGGGACATAGGAAGGAGAGGAAGGATCAGGAGTGTGGGAGGAGGACAAACTGTATGGAAGTACCGAGGGTACTGGAACATTTGAGTCACAATGTGTCAGAGTAGACAGGAGCCTAGGAGATCAAGGCCCTGCGTAGACCCTGTTCTTACTGTACAGCTTACAGACACAGCCTCACCTGCTGCTCCTTGCCTGTGTTCCATTCTGAGTGTCAAATCTCCACAGGCCGTTCTCCATCTGCAGCCTGTCTGCTTCTCATTCCTGTCCACTCTCTAGCTAGTTGTGGTTATGTATCCTGTAACTGCATACTTCAGTGCTGGTGCGTTGGTCCCATTCATCTTACTGATGTTGAGCTATGCTGGCTAGGACAAGATTATCCAAAATGCCAACTGCTCTTCCGGCTCTCATGGGTGCCTAAAGGGGTACCTGTCATCATGTCTGTGCCTTTAGACTGGGACCCTATGGGGGTTCGTGTCCCATGCTCTTTATCCTAGTACCAGCCAGAGTGCCAGACCAGTGGTTTTCAATTGGCCATGTTGTGTTCCCAGGGGACACGATGCCTAGAGACATTTTTGGTGTCAGATTTTCTTTGTGGGAATGTTACTAGCCTCTAGTGTGTGAAGGCCATGAGTGGTACCAAACATTCTATAAATGAATATAAAGGATACCCCCCAGTAGAGAGTTTATATGACTCAAATGTTTATAGTGTCCTACTGCATGGGTTCTTTCCCTGTCTCATCTAGAGTCTTTCTTTCGTCACGAAGCGTTTTGTTCACTGTGAGAGCAACGCTTACCTTCTTTACACCTTGGTGCTCTGACACCAGCCAATATGCCTGGTGCATAAAGATTCAATCAATCCTTGAGAAGTGATATACAAAGAGCTCCTGCAAGCAGACACCGTCCATGTGGGACTCAGACACTGACCATGCTCGTTTCATGACATGGAGTCCAAGAACAGTGGCCTGTAAGTTTAGAGGCTTCCTCTGCAGTTGAGGAAATGGGAATTTCAGGGGGACCTCGCAGAGGCTGAATGTAGGTCTTTCAGAGGGCCCGTGGTGCATCCTGTCTCAATCTTTTCAGAGGAATTAATGGGTGAATGTTATTATTTTAATTAATTTCCCCCCACCATGGCTCATTTCCCAATGTAATGGTGTTGAGAACCTTTGAGAGGTGTTTGGGATCTGTTCTTATGTATGGATTAATGGAGTGCTGGCAGTAGTGGACTAGTCATTTGAAAGCCAGTGGCTCTTTGTTGGCTCCTTACCTCTATGCGCACCTCCTTCCTCTTTGGCTTTCCCTCCACACATTATGCAGCATATGGCCTTCACCAGAAGCCAATCAGATACTGCACCACACTCTTGGATTGCCAGAGCCCAGGTAAGATTTTTTTTTTGAGGTAAGTTATTCAGCTTCAGCTTCTTTGTTATAGCAACAGAAAGTGGACTAAGACAGCAAGGAATGGTGCTAGTTTTTGGAATCTTCTCTTTTGAATGCTGAGATGAATCCTATTTTACTCTAGCCTACCTGCATCCTTGGACTAAAAATGTCAAGATCGTAGGTTAGTGACTTTGTTCACCTAACAAGATTGTAGGTTAGTGCTTTGTTCACCTAACTATTGATTGCTGGGAGAAGCTTGGTTACTTAAGATTTTATTTGCATTCTTTTAAGTCTTGGGAATGAATTAGAAAGAAGACCACTGAACATGAGCCAGAAGATCTTTGGATAGATCTGGCTCTGTCACTCTCCATGTGGCTTTGACCCAGTTATCCAAACTTGCCTCCCCCCATTCTCCCACCCAGTGCTGTGGGACATAAAGAGATAAGGCATACGAACATTCTTATAGTCTCTGATATTGGTATGATGGACTAAAAGCTATTCTTGATTATGCTAATGAAATAAGCCAGGCACACGATACATACTGCATGATTCCACTTACATGAAGTACCTAGTTAAATTCCTAGAGACAAAATTAGAACCATAATTTCCAGGGCCTTGGAGGATGTGAAGATAAGTTATGAGTGTTTAATGGGGTTAAAGTCTTTAATGTTAAGAGTTTACATTTGGAATGATGAAGATTTCTAGAGGTGAAGGAAGGTGATAGTTGTACAACAATGTGCAGATGCTTAGTACCACCCTGAAAATGGTTCAGTGTTTGTTATGCATACATAACCACAATCAAATAAACATTGATTGATTGATTGGTCCTTGATTTTCCCAAAGAGATCTGTGTATATGTATGGAGATCTTCATTCAATTTTTCAAAAATGAGGCATCAAGGTGAAGAGGCTTACTGGGTGGCACAAGGCCACATGTATTTGAGGTTGGATTGTAAGAACAGGACCTAAGCAAGGTGGATTTTAGAGGAGTGCTGTTTTCGTTGTTCCGTGTAAAGCCTCATTAGCTCTGTGCAGGTGTCAGTCTCCAGAAAAGGTGTCTGGATACCCTTTTCACTAACACAGAGCACATAGACAAGGAATGTTTACAAAGACCAGCAACCAAGCAGATGCAGACATTGGAGCATCAGTGCACTAACTTCATGAATCAAAGCTCAACTGTTTTTGTTTTGTGTGGCCGGATAAGAGGGGTGATAGCTGGACAGGAATAGCAATTTTAAACCAATGAATGCTATTTGGGGCATGGCTCAGTATGTTTATGGGGTGAATGCATAAGCAAGCATATTTAATGGGGAGAGGGGCTGAAGTCGCACCTGGACTATAGGTTCCACCTGTAGTTATATCTCAAGTGTGCTGTTGGTTATTGAGAACTGCGTGCAAGTCATTCTTTATAAGATTCCACATTCTCTGCTGTAAAATGGAGGTATCTGTAGCACTCAGCTCACAGGTTTGTTGTGAGGAGTAAGTACAGAACCTGATACGTTCACAATAACATGTTGATCTCTCAATACTAAGCAATGAGGAAACATTCAGTGTATTTGCTGTACTTAGACTCTTCTTAGACAGGCTACTGAGACCCAAGCTTCGGAGGAGCGGTCAGGATGATCAAGGCACTGCACTGTGCAGTGATGATACCAGTGGAGGATGATTCAGGAGAATGTGTTTGGCCAGGGATTGGTGGATGTCCAAGGTGAGGCTGTGAGCATAGGCTGGGGTTTGATTCAGTCACTGGCTTTGTGATGTAAGGCATGATATCTCTCGCTCTCGCTCACTCTCTGTCTGTCTCTGTGTGGGTGTCTGTCTGTCTCTGTCTATTTCTCTCTTTCTACTTGACTGGGTATCCACAGGAGATAACATCAGCAAGAGGGTTTTGTAAGTGGTGAAGTGAGATGTGGGTTATCATGTCGGGTGCCAGGTCATGGCATCAAGCAACCAACAGTGGCTTTTGTGTCTCTAGTTTCCCACATTTGCCATGGGAAATGGGAGTCCATTTTCCACAGGACTGGTGAGCTTATTCCTCATGATTGCTGTCCCCAGAATAGCTGTGCTTCCAAACTTCCTAGGAGAAAGGCTCTTTCTGCTTGCAAGACAAGTCTATAATTATAATTTTTGATTTAGAAAATAGCATGACTCAAGCTTGAAGTGGCGGCACTGTGGGCTGGTACGCCTTGGTTTCTTTCCCAGAAAGTTCTCCGCTAGGTACAACACACCTTTGATGAATGTACAGTAGAGTGTTCTCTTTCCTTGATTTCAAAGGCCTCATTAATGCATTCTGAATATTAACTAAGTCTATTTTCAGCCACAGAGCATGAACCTGAGCTCAAACTTTTCTGGATCTTTCTCACCCCAAGGGGCTTTCTTGACCAGCTATCCTCAGCTTGCTCCCTATCAGCACAGGCAGGATGAGAGGCACAGGAGGAGATTAGCAAGGAGCGAGGTTGCACTGCGGGTGAGGTGCTCTGCAACTGCACTGTCAGAAACTCACGGACTCCTTGGCACGTTGCCATTTTTATCAGCCATTCAAGTCAGGGAGCCAGAGCTCAGGCAGTGAAGCCACTTGACCAAGGGCATGCAGACAGAGACAGCCCAGCATGTGAGCCAGGTCCGTGGGCACAAAACTTGCGCCCTTTGCACTGTTCCAATGACTCCTCAGGTCTCTGCCATTGGCATTGGGGGTGGGGATGGGGGTGGAGAGGACACATAAAATAGATTATCTAAAGGCAAGGCTGCAACAGAGACAAGGTAGAAAAGCACCTCAGACAGTCTGGTTCAGTGGCTTAAAATAGGCAAAAAAAAATTCTTTGGCTAATGCATAATCACCACAGGGATTAATGCAGCTTTGCTCCTTGGGGTTAATTTATGCTCCACGAGCCCCTATTAGATAAGATTTCTAAAATGTATAATAGCACCAGGCTCGTTAGGGACCTTCATAAAAGCCCTGTAAGGAGAAAACAAAGGAAGCCTGGTGCCATGATGGCAGCCCAGAATAGCTGGGGCAAGGCAGGTGGGGCAGGCGGCTTCTGACCTGGCTAGGCTTCCGGCTTTTGCTACCGTGCAAGCCTTTCCCCTCCAGGGCCTGTTTAGAACGGAAGGGAAGCAGCAGGGATAGAAAGCAAAGAGGTGGTCGGTCTTCTCATCAATCCCATAATCCTGGAGCCCAAAGAGACTGTGGGGATCATCGTGTCTAATCCCCTTCTCTGCCACCTGCTGCTCTACAAGTGGAGAAACTGAGGCTCGCTGTTGACCCCACCGAGGACCTTTTGTGTCCATCTTTTGCTCCTACTTGCTTGCCTTCATGAGCGCAGACCCTGTGTTCCGGTCCTCAGGAACATGTGGCTCATCCGTTTGTTCACGCACCGGCCTAATTCCTCATCCACGGTGAATGTGCCAATCCCTTAGCAGGGGCTGTGCTTGGCTCCGGAGACTGTAGCTGAATAGCACACTGGATTTGCCCACCGAGAATACTATCTGGTATGCAAGGCAAAGTTACAAGCAATGCTTCTGAGGCTTCTTTAGCTCTTTCTATTCAGTGTGTCTCTGCTGGATAATTAAGGTATCTCCCCCCGGCTTTCCTTCTCCACTCTGTCAGTTCAGAAAACATGCAGTGTCACATTAATCTTCCAGAGGACGACGCTGTTCACTCACAGTCCTCATGGCTGCCCATTGACAAAATCAGAACTCCCCACCCCACTGGCTCTCCTGTCCCTTATGTTCTGGGTGACACAGCATTCCTGCCTCCCCTCCCCCCAGCATTGCTTTAGTGGTGGTGGTAGCCTGGTAGGTTTCCCTCCCTAAGACCACTTGGGGAAATCAGATCTGCCGTTTAAGGCTCATGTTCCATGGCCTCTGCTTCACAGAAGAGATTTTTATGCACATTCCTAAGAGAGGAGAGAACCTCACATCTCTGAACATACTCCGAAATCATGTTACCACTGGTGTTGCCACTCCTGAGGCTCGTGGCTCATATTTTAAAGGTCTGCTTATCTCACTTTGCTCAGCTGTGAAATGGGCACGTAAACACCACCATTTCACCCTCACAGAAACTGTATAGGTTAGTGTGCAAGCCAAAGCAGATGGAGTGATTCAGTGCCCGTGTTAGTGTAGTCCTCATCCCCATCTCCCGAGTCACGGAGATTCCATGAGCACCATGGGCTGCTCTTGTGTTTGGCCCTGTGTTTGTCAGTTTTTCATTGCTGTGCCCAAATACTGGACACCAAACTTAGAAGGAAGAAGGATTAATTTTAGCTCATGATTTCAGAAGTTTCAGTCCAAAGTCCTTGGCTTTATTGATCCTGGTTCTGTGGTGAGGAAGGAAGGGAGAGGAGGGAGGGAGGAAGGGAAGGGGGGTTGAAGAGAGGGGAGAGAGAGGAGAAAGAAAGGAAGGAAAGAAAAGAAGGGTCTCCATTCTTTCTCCTCTCTGTCTTGGGTCATTGAGCAGCAGCCCAGAGGGAGGAGTAGAGCTGTAAAGGGGGTGGGGAGGAGACCCAGTGACCACATTCCCTTTTGCAGAATGGTTGTCTCAGCAGATGTTTGGGGAACAGATATTCTCAAAAGGATGATACTTCAAGACTGTGGTGTTAGACTGGACTGGATGTTTTCATAACTGAAATGATACGACTTTTTGTTTCTGAAAGATGAGAGTCCCTCCCTCCCCCAGACCACCAAGGGAATGAGCCCAGCCGGAGTGAAAGTCTGTGATAGGGAATGGTCCAGCTTCCTAGGCTCTGGTCTTGCCAAGTCTGGCCTCCTAGGCCCCAGGGCCTCTGGCTCTCTCCCTCCCTAGCAAGCACCACTGACACCACTCACCAGAGTAGATGTTCATCGGTGGCAGTTCTCTTGACCTTCACACTTTACAAAGGAGATGCTTCCTTTCTGAGCTTATATAATGGGTGAGGACACAGAAGCCTACGAAGATTAAGTCACTTATCTTAAGTGACACAGTAGGAAGGAGGGAAACTGAATCTGAGACAGGAATAACTTAAGGGGACAGAGGAGTACACAGAACCCCAGACATTTTATCCCTTTCCTCCAGGCTCAAGGAGAACCTTGTTTTGACAGAAGCCATTGCATGAGAAAATGATTCTCAGGGGCTGGGCTGCAGAATTCTGGCTAGAGACAAACCCACGGCCTCCTGAAACAGAGAGGAGGGAAGGGACCCCACCTGGAGTGGGCCTCCGAGATGCAACTGTGAGGTCCATGTTAGCTACAGGACTTGTGGGTGTTCAGGAGAGAGGCATGGTTGGGGAGCTGAGTACGGCTGCTCTGCAGAGTAGCTTTCTCAGCCAGTGACACTTTGGTCAGGGATGAGGACAAAGCAAGACTTGAGAGAGATGGCATAGAGGTCCCTGTTGCCAGGCTGTGATAGGATGCTCACTGCCCGAGTGTGAGTGACGTCAGTCCCCCAAAGGCGGAGTTATCAGGAAGAACCAGGTGGGTGGCTCAGTCCCCTGGCTGAGTTGGAGATCTTTCCATTTCTGGGGCTGGGATATGGAGGGGCTAGCACTTAAGGGGTCCTTAGATTGACCCCACATTCTTCTTTTATTTGCACTCCTTCAGGCAGTCAGGGTCTACCATTCCCTGCTGGGAGAAGAGAAAAAAGAACCCCACTTAGGAAGAATAAGAGCTATGTGGGGACAGAGCCCCATTTGTGCTCTGGCCTGTCTGGTTCCAAAGCCAGTGACCTCTTCAGGGTCAAGTATGGTGGCTGCCTGGTACTTTGGACTCAGCTCAAGTTGCTCTGCCAGCAGTGGCTCAGTAAAGGAGCCACTCAGTGAGAGATCAGGAAGGCTAGGGGTGTGTTGTGTGGTGCTGGCTCCGTGCCAGGCCTTCCCCACAGAAGCAGTCTTTTCTAACCCTGGCACATGCTCTTCTTGCCCTGGATCAAACATTCTCCCTGGATGCTTCTACCTCTGCACCCTGCCTGGACCCAGTGCCCCTGCTCCTGTCACAGGAAGAGTTAGGAGCAGCACCTTGGGCTTGCTTGCTGCCAAGTGAATTGTGACAATTCCATGGTAACTCTCCTCACCCCCTGTTACCTCTGTTGCACCTGAGTCTCTTGCCTCATCTGCGTCTCCTGCATGTGCATCTCAGTGGACAACCTGAGGTGGGAGAAGTTTCTGGATGACCTTTAGTTGTCTGTAACATAAGAATGACAGTCCCCCTTAAGACGGTATCAATTATGGGAATGCTGGGGAGAGCGATTTCCAGGGGTGTTTTAGCACTGCCTCGAAGAGCTTTTAAGCAAAGCAGTGGCTGTTGACATTGATACTGTAAGCTCTGGGCCTCCCCCTCCCCGCCCCTGTGTCAATGCCTGTGGGAGCAGAGTGGAAGGAAAAACCCGAGGGGGAGAGGCAGCCGCGCAATTCAGTTGGCGGCATTGCTGCACCAAGTCAAGGGCCCTGCTTAGAGGCGATTGGAAAATGAGGCTTCATGAAGCGCAGCTCAGGCAGAGTGAAGAGAGATGCCACCTGAGCTGCTGGGGACCTGCAGCGGGGGATACAGGATGGAAAAGAGATGTGTGGCCCCCAGGAGCCCTCAGATGAGACAGAGATGTGAACAGTGAATTACAGTACAGAGCAAAATGCAGGGAAAACGCACAGATTATGGGAACCCACAGGAAAGGCAATTAAAACAGGGGCGTGAATAGTTCTCAGTCCAAGCTCCATATTAAAAATACCTGGGGAACTTTACAAAATAATGCTGTCCAGGACCCATTCCAGACCAATTAATCCAGAGGCTTTGAAGATGGCACTTGGTGTCTACTTTTTTTTTTTAATACCTCCAGGATTTTTTGTTTGTTTGGCAGTGAAGACTGTGGGCATTTCTGGGCTGCAGGATCTGGGCTGCTCCTCAGGGAAGGTGGAACTTCCGCTAGACCTGATAGAGGGCAGGAGTTCGGTGAGAAAGGCTGCAGGGATGACACTTGATGGAGAAGGTTGGAGCGACAGTCATACATGTGCAGGGACTGTCATCAGATTTGTGCGTCAGAAGACAGAGTCCAGATGGAGAGTTTGGGAGGCTCACTAGATGATGTCATAATGCAGAGTGAAGAAGCACCAGAGTCCTGGTATGGAGAGAACGAGGCTTGAACAATGGTGGGAAAGCAAGGTAGAAGAAACATAGAAGAGTTAGGGTGTACAGGGCACAGTCTGTTTGCCGCAGTAACAAACAATCCCAGGTTTCAGAGCTTTCCAGCAATAAAGATTTATATCCAAGTTAAGTAACATCCATTGCATGTCAGCTGCCTTTCCATCTGGCCTGAAAGCTGGAAGTGCAGCAATGTCTTAGGCAGCTATAGCCTTGTTGTAGAGACAAGGAGGGATGACTTCTGCTTAGAAATAGCAACTGTAGCTTCCATTTGCACACCATTGGCCATGTGGCCAACCTGACATTAATGGGACAGGAAGTATGTTCTCACAGAGAAGAGGAGGAGGTGCAGAGGAGAGAAGGAAGATGGGACATAGGTTATCAGTTCTGCAGACTTGATGGATAGAAGTCTTCTCCCTGTCCTGGATTCAGGTCCCTGGAAGGAAAGACCATTTCTCTTCGTACCTGGGCTACTAAGAACAACACAAGTCTATGTTCCACGGCACAGTTCTGCCACAAGATATAGGTGGCTCTGGTTCTCATGCCTCATGTTCCCTCAGGACCAGCAAGGGAGCTGGTAGATAACTCCTTGCATGGCAAATGCAAGAAGAAATGTGTGAGATCTCTTAATCTTAGGCTCGGTCACTTCTGCTCTGGATCAAGTCAAATCAATATGGAAGTCCAAAGTAAAGAGTTGGTAGGGTTGTTAACCTTCCCTCACTGAGGCTGTACAAGGGCGGGGTTAGCTCCAGGGCAGTAATGGTGAAAACTGGGGCCAAAGATCCAGTGTACTCCAAGTGCGAAGGTCTCTTCCAGACAATGGGTGTGTAATGTGGGAACTTGGCTTCATCTGTTCATAGCTTCTTTGAGTCCTTTAGGTGTTTCTTATTTCAGAAGCAGCTGGCCTATGACCTAGAAACCAGAAGAAGGTCCACATCTAAATGTTACGTATTTGTTGTGGCCTAAACACTAACTCTCTAAACTGTAACCCTTCACTAGCCTGTAAAAGAAGAATCAAACACATTCTCTCCATCTCTTAGGTTATAGGAAGAGCCAAGGGAGGTGATCAATATAGAATTATTCAATAAATGGCAGTGGGCTATATCCATGTTCTCTAGCTCTTCATGGCATGAGATATAACACCTATCTTATAACCCAGAACTTCTTGTCATGATGTGATCCTGTATTTTCACACTCTCTTGGACTTACTATCCATCCAGATGTAGACTCGTCTCCATGTGCCTTTACATCCCTTGCCATGAATGTGTTGTGCCTAGGGATTCTATTCCTATATGCACACTCACGCTTCCTGTGTGTGTGGCTGCTGGGAGATGCAGACATGCTGGAGGAAATGAGCTGGCTCTGCAAGGGGCCAGGCAGTGCCCTGAGAAGGAGGAGGGGAGGAGATGCAGGGAATGAGAAAGGAATGAGTGCCAGGACCAATGCTGGAAAGGAAAATCAAAAGCCACTCTTTCCCAGATGCAGATAGAAGCTCCGTATCAGGAAAGGATGGCACAGAGCCCTCTTTGGAGATTGTGAGGAATCATATTTTGCAATTTTAAAGTGCAATTGCCTTATCTAGGTAATAATCAGTCAGAGAGAATTGGGGCATTTTCACAAGGAGGTAGGTGAGTTGGGAACTCAGGCTGGGAATAGGAGAGATGCCCTGTCGTATTCCTCTCCCTTGAACAGGAAGGTCTCTTAAAATCCTTCCGGAATGAGGTGCAATGACTGTGTTTGCTTCTGGCACATGTACCCGGAGGCTCTCTCATGCTCTCTAAAGAAGCATTACTCAGTCTGTGGTGGGACTGGAAAAAGCTTTAGGAAACTGGACATCTAGTCCCGATTTGGCCATTCTTTTCAGTGACACACAGGGCAGACAAAGTACAGCTCACTGGTGCATCTGCCTGAGCCCTGACATGAAGGCCCTGTGGTAGACGTGGAGATGCACTGTGCCCATCTGCCTTGGAGCTGAGACTTGTTGCTCAGGGCTGCAGCAGAGAAGCAGCTGGCCAGGGTGCTCTGGAAGGACAACCATCAGTGTTCAGCTCCTTCAGGGTCAGCTTCGTCTGCAATTCATGTCCACGGCTGGTGAGCACTGGACACGTGGTGTGGCTGCTGTGTGCGCCTCCCACTGGGCAGCTCAGATGGCCGGCACATGTTCTGGAGCTCTGTGCAGGCTGGGCCGAGGCTCTGCCGACATTGCTTCCCCAATCACACCTCTCTTCCTCCATCTTTTCCTTTCACAGGGTGGACTCTGACTAAGCCATCACAGCTTCTGACTCTGGAAACTGAATCTCTGATGGTGTTCCGAGGATAGGGGATGTAAGATGGATTCTGGGCTGATCCATCACGTGCTCGCTGACCACTTTGACTTCTGCTTCTGGTAGGTGGAAGAGTCTGTGTGTCCATTTCCCATTAATGCTTGTAACACACAGCAGCTGCAAACAAACACAGACTTAGGATCCTGCTGTTTTGGCACATCAGAAATCCAGCACAACTCCCACTAGGCTAAGTCCAAGATGTCAGCACACGGTAATCCTTCCTTGAGGGTGGAGGGAGAAATGGCTGCTTCTTTATTCAGGAGCTTGATAAATTTAAGTTTCTGAGTTGGTGTGCACACTTCCATTTCTGCATTTGTAGGATTCAAGTTCCCATTATCCTACTCTGTGTCAAAGGAGCTATTTCTGGCTCCAAAAGCCCACTGTAGTTTCAGGCCTACAGTCCACTTCTTCCATCTTTAAAGCCGACAGTGACTGGTAGGGCCCTTCTCACACTCCAAATCTCGATTGCTTCTTTTTTCACTGCCACTGGACCTCTGTCTTTCCTGACTCCATTTCCAGTTTGGAGGACTCATGCTTGGGCTGGACTTGTGGATACTCAAGAACAGACCACCCGTCCTCAAAGCCCTTAACTTCAGCTACAGATGCTGTGTAGCATTTGCCACAATCCCTGGATGGAGAATCACAGGGCAGACCCTGCGACTAGGAGCATGACCATGCCACCTTTAGAGGATGGTTCACTCCATGAAAACAACCCTCTCATGTTCCTGATCCCAGATAGGACAGAGTATCTCCCTAGGAGGCACATAGCTGCTGTGTAGCCAAGACTAGACATCCGAAGACAAGTTATAGCATTGGCTAGACCCAGTGCTAAGCCATAGTATGTATGAGAGAGAAGTCCCTTGTAAGGACTCTAAGGACAGTTTGGGGACTCCAGCACGTACCATAGTTCCATCTGAACCTGTCCCCGTCTCATGCCTCTTTCCGTGAGGAAGGATCCCATAAAAGGAACTGAGAGGAAAGCAAAGTCCATGCTTGGTTTTTTCAGACATGGTTGGGTTGACTTAGATGTAGCTGCAAACTGGGATTGAGAGCCTCCAGTCTCCAGTCTGCACTCAGGCTTGCCTTGGGGGACAGTGGTGACATTAAGTCCTAAAGAACATTACATGATACACGTGTTCATCCACTTCTTGTGGAGAAGAAGGCAGCGGAGGTAGATCCATGGGCAGTGGCAAAGGGCCTCGTCAGGACATCTAGCAAACAGATTGGGGATCCCAGGAGGTGCGTGTAGATGGACAGGAGTGGGGATACCTTTGGAGATTTTTGTCTATCCCCAGAGATGAGGTGCTGAACACCAAGTAGACAGTATGACCAGGTCACTTGACAGTAGCCCACCTTTGCCTCTGCCCACTCAAGGCATATCAGCATGGGGGCATGAAGAAAGCGGCCATGTTGGGTGGGATGTATGTTACCCACAGACAAGTGGACTTGAGAGGTGCAAGCCGAGGATTGGAAAGACATGGAGATGACTCGTCTGCTTCAGGACAGGCCATGCTGGCCAGCCTGGCCATACTGACTGCAGAGCCCTGTGCTGGGAGCTGGAGATGCATTTTGCCCTGATAGTCTGGGTTTTCTGGTAGCACACACTTTAGCCATCTCTTGCTTCAGTTCCAGCTTGTGTGTGGATAGTTCTAAGCTTTCATTCTCCTGTCTTTGTCAGCCTAGAGGTGCATGGGCATTCAGTCTGTGAGGGATTGTCAAAACCATGGGGAAGAAAGACTGGCAAAAACCCAATCCTACTCATTCAGAGGGATCATTCTAGATGGTGTTCTGAGTGCATAGAATTGATCATCTATTTGCCTGTGTCCTTGAAATGCACCACAGTCTGCTTTACTTTGGTCCCAGCCTCATTCTTTCTGATTCCTCACTCCTTTCCGGAATTATCCTAAACCAATTACCTCTATAGTATTCACATTTTTGTACTGGGCTATTTGAGAGGAACCTACACTAAGTCAAGCATGTGACACATAAATGTGGCCCTCAATGAAGTCAGGGAGTCAGATGTAAGTAGAGGTGAACATAAGACATGGTGCTTGTCCAGTGATGGGCAAAGCATGGATAGCTTTGAGTAAATAAGAATGGTGCTGGGACCTATGTTGGGCATTATGGAAGGCTTCAAGGAGTAAGTGGTGCCTAAGATCTGAAAATCAGAAAGATTAGCTAAGCAGTGTGGTGTGCAGGGCTAGGGTTGTGTTCGAGGACGTAAGGAGTGCAGCTAGTTCAGGCTTACGGTAGCAACAGTGAACTGCAAACAATTCTGGAGAGTGGAATGGGAAGGTACTGGGGGCTCCAGGCAGGATGCTGTTGCAGGGAGGTAGGCTGGCTCATGCATGGCTTTCTTGGCCACTAAAACCTGATTGCTACAGGAATCTATAGACATGATGATCACCACAGATATGAATTCTGTTTGAAATATGCAAGTCCCGGGTGCTTAGCCCAGGGTCTGCCCAAGACATTTCCTAACCATATAGAACTTATTTAGCATTCAATTATCTTTGAGAGGTTGTAACTGGGTTCCCTTAGCTTATTTTCCTTCCCTCTCCTCAACTCAAACTATTCCTGCTGTGGTGTGGAAATATCCAACTGCCTCCAGTATTTAGCAAAGAAAGAAAATCATCTATCTTAGCAAAGATAGAACACCCATAGACTCTGCCACCTGGTTCTTGGCTCCTTCCAAGGTGGAAAGAAACAAGGTCTGTCTCCTGACAGGTGGGTGACATTTTTATGGGGAATAATCAGAGGATATCTGTCAAGCAGCTGTGATTGGTGCTAACAAGCACTGGGTGTTTATATTTGGGTGAGTTTACAGCAGCAATAGCAAAGGCCCTAGGTCAGAACAGAAATCTTTGATAAAAGCAGTATCCCTGGCATGGGAAATCTCTAGGCAGGGAGGGATTTCTAGAACAAGACAGCTTGACTTTCTTTACATGTGTCATGCTCTAACAACTGAAGCTCCCAGGCCCAGAGAAAGGGACCCAAAGAATAGGAGTCTTACATTGAGCTATCTGAGACTCCAGCTTTGTTTGCGTCTACTTTGCTTCAGAAATTCCCCCTTCCCCTCCAGTGGGTAGGAAAGCCAGGGCCTGTGAATTTCCCATAACCACCTGTGGTCTAAGCATGCCTGTTTCCATGAGAATGATATTGGCATGAATGTCATTATCCATATTGAACTGAGGAGGGCACTGAGGATAATAGTAGAGGGCTATACTTACTCTATGGCCTAACTTCTCCAAAAATTCCAAGATTTTCCATTTGTTTCTAAGGTAGCCTGAGATGCACAACACAGGATCACCTCAATATCCCTTCCTCCTTTCTCAGAAAGGCCCAATTATATTGTGTTTAGAACTCCTCCACTCTTTCACCCACTCCCAGTCAGCAAACAAAGCTGGAGAGATGTCTGCAGCTGTGTCCGTGGATCCGGAAGAACTTCATGGGCCTGAGCAGAAACCCTGCAATAATGCCTGAGCCTGGCATTCCTCAATTGACTTAGAACCTATGTTCAGAAAAGGAAGGAATCTTTTATGGCTTTTATAATAACTTTACAGTGGTCCAGTACCCAAATAACCTCTAAACTTACATAATAATTGAATATGTGGTCTGGAGTTAGTTTTCTTGGCTTCAAATACATTTGATTCCTCTCAGTAGCAGTATGATTTTGGGCAAGTTTCTTAACTGCTTTGTGCCTTGGTTTGGTCATCTGTCAAATGGGTACAATAATGTTTGGGAGGAGTAACTAAAAGCATAAATGCTTTCATGTCCCTGAGGGATAAAGAGGATTGAAGGAATATATGTATGTACATATATATTCATATATATTTATATATACATATCTATGAAGATAGCATAATGAAACCTATCAAATGATGTTTGAAAAAGAGAACAGGCAGAAAGATAATAAAAGAATATATTATTGAGGGGTGAATTTGCTCAAAGTATACTGTATGCATTATGGAAATATCACAGTGAGAGTTTTCTCATATTTCAAATCTATGTTAATTCAAAAATAAAATTCAATAAATTTTTCTAGGAATTAGGCACAGGCTGGGACTATGGATCCAGTCTTCCATGGTAATGCAGATACACACTCATTTATTTTTCTTCAGATTTATATAGAACATTACTCAAATTCCCAACTATTAAATTGCTTAGATAAAAGAATAGCATAAATTCCAGTAACAGTGGTCCACAGGCACACAGTATATATTAGCTTACTTTCTCCTCTTCTCTTCTTCTCTTTCTTATGTCTTCATCATCGTTATCATCCTGTGGTCTTCCTATTCTCATCGCTGTGGAGAGACCCTTGCTCCAAGCTCATAGGTCCCCTGGACTTGCATTTCTAAGTTCCTTTCACACTGCCTTACATCTGCCCAGTTGTTGACACATCTTCTGGATGTGCACTCCTGGTGGGCACAGGCTGTTGTCTAGATGGGGTCTATGCAGTTCTGAGCTTTTGTGAACTTGGATGTAAAAATTATGTTTTTATTTTTATTTCTAAGTCATTCAGTTTCAAATGTTCAGAATTAACTTAAGGGCTTTCCAAAACACATAGAGAGATGGGTCTCCTTTAAGGTACCCAACCACAATTTTCCTGGGGTGAGTGGGTTCTTAGGATATGGCCCTTGGCATTGTTAAAATTAGGAGTATCCTGACAAACCAGGATGCCTTTTGGCTGTCCTAGCTCCAGATCTAAAGTTTCTGAATCATTTAAGCTGGTATAGGGGTTGAGATTGAGTCTAGAAGGGGTTGAAGCTGCTGGATCCACACCTGGAGGACAATATCCCCATGCTGTTCACTACACACTCATTCTACACAAGAGTCATTCTTAGCAACCATTTCCTGTGCACTTTGTCCACGCCAGAACCCTGGATGGATTCCTGTCAGCACCTCCTTCCACGCTGGCTTTCAGGGCTCTCTATGAGCAGTCAGCTTCCCATGGGACTCCCTGTATCACTTTGCTCCAGCCTGTAGGCAAGCAAGCCTGCTTCCTCTCTTCCTTAGAGGCCATGGTACACTGTGTATTTATCTGTGCCTCCATTCATGGCTGAGACCCTAGATAGAGTTTCTCTTTTCTGCCTAGTCAGACACAAAGTAATCCTTCCACTAAGGTGGCCTGTTAGGAACTTGGTGGTGCTATCGAAAAGCCAGGTGTCCGCCATCTTGGCTACCTGTGTCTATGGTGCTGGCTTCATCCTCACATGAGGAACAAGGGGCTGCGGAAATATTTCATTTGTCACATACTGATGAGGGATTGTTTAGAGGGCAACAGAAGGTGCCAGTGGCTGTCTTCTGTGAAAGAAGAAAACTTCCCAACAGACCCCTGCATATCTTAATGGCTAGTACTGGATTCTAAGCTCATTGCTGGACCAGTCGCTGGCAATGGTCAGGAAGGAGCGGTTAGGATGACTCGTGCTCATTCTACCCCTTAGATTAGTAGCACCAGTATGTCCCAGAGGCTGCTTAGAAATTCAGGTTCCCTGGGAGAGAGTGAGGGAAGGGGTGACATTGTCCAAAAAGAAATCTACTCTTTAGCCCACTTACTAATCGGGTGGTTGTTTCTTTGAGGATTTGTACCCAGATACCCCTCAATAGATGAATGGATCAAGAAAATGTGAATCCTATGCCTCTGTCAGAAAGAATAACACTGCCCCACTTATTAGGAAATGGAAAGACTTGGAAAAAATTATATTAAGTGAAATTAGCCAGACTCAAAGAAACATAGGTCCCATGGTTTCCCTTATCTGCAATAACTAGTATATGTCTAGCACAAGCAGAAGAGGCCAAAAGCTATGTACATATGACCATATAACCTGATGCTAAGTGAAATGAACCCCAAGATAGGGACATAAGAGATTTTATCTTTCTTGTTGTTCTTATAATGTACTATGTGATATTTTTTGATTCTTTGTATGTTCTTCCCCCATGGTACAACCCCGGTTGTTACTGTATTTGATTCCAGTGTCCTGTATCTTGTGTATACATTTTCAAATTTGGGGAGCAGAAGGGAAATAATATAATGCTGAAATAAGGATATAGGATGATTCATTGTAACAATGAGATGTACAAGACACTATGTTGAAAACGAATTTTGCAACTTTGCCGGGTGGCGGCAGGGGGGGTAGAGGCAGGTTGGGGAGGGAGAAGTTTGAGAGGTAGGGAGGGAAGGGATGGTAGGGGAAAAACAAAGGAGGGGGTAACAATGCTCAATAAGAAATGGACTCATTACCTTGCTCATGTAACTGTAAACCCTCTGTACACTATCTTTACAATAAAAAACACTAAAAAAGAAATCTACTCTTTACTTGATCTATGTAACTGTAACCCCTCTGTACATCACCATTACAAAAATAAAATTTTTAAAAAAGAAATTCAAGCTACTAGCTGCTAGCTGAGACCTGGGCAGTGGTTGTTGCCTAGATGGGGTTGTTATAGAATTTCTGTATGTGGGGCTGTGAAGGTGGCTCAGTGATAGAGCGCTTGCCTTGCATGCCTGAAGCCCTGGGTTCGATTCCTCATCACCACATAAGCAAAAAGAAAAAAGCCAGAAGTGATGCTGTGGCTCAAGTGGTAGAGCGCTAGCCTTGAGCTCAAGAGCTGAGGGACAGCGCCCAGGCCCAGAGTTCAGGCCCACGACTGGACCAAAAAAAAAAAAAAAGAATGTCTGTATGTGGATTCCTCCTGAATCTGGATGGGTTTGCTAACCTGGTGATTCTGATGTTCACCTGAGATAGGGTTATAGTAGACTCACCTGTAAGGACAGAGTCAGCTACCTCTGCTTGCATCATGATCCCTCAGGACCAAGCTCCAGGCAGCTTACAGGGCCTGCCATAGCCCTCCATGCCACCTTGACTTTAACTGAGCTGTGTCCTTCCCATGGTGCTGAGCCTGTCTCCAATGGACTATGGAGTGCCTCTCTGTCACACTGACAATGAGCCTTTCTTCTTAGATCCACAGTACCTATTGAGCTATTTCCCTTAGGGACTTTGCTACATTCTATTGTCAATCTATTTCTTCCTCTGTGGATTTGCTTCTGGAGAATTTATTCTTGTAACATGGTGGTCTGACTCAGAGTAGCTGTTCTACATGTATGGAAGGAATGTAGATGGGGCACATTTGCTTTGGGACCTGTGAAAGGGGGTGGGTGCTTAGATCTACCATTCCATTGTTGACGAAGATAGTTTTTCATTCACTGTATACTGTAGTGGGAGATCATACGCTTGGTCTTCCACTCCATAGTTGATGAAGGTATTTTTGTATTAACTGCATATTGTAGTGGGGAGATCATAGGCTTGGGGATCCACCTGGCTGAGCTCTGAATCCTGTTCTGCACTCCGAAGTCTTGTCTGATTTATATGGCTTTTCAGAGCCTTGGTTTCATCCATTGCAATGTTTACCTTCTGTGGTTCCCAAGTAGAGCTTTAGAACATAGGAGGCATCAGGGACACAGTGGGCATTAGGTTTCTGCGCAATGTCAGACCTCTTTATGGTGGAGGTTTTCCTGTTCACCCCTTTGAACCAAATGCCAATTTTGGTAATTGGAGATTGGAAAATATTATGTCTTCTGTATTCAAATATTTCAAATTTCTCTCAGTTGATTGTGAGCACCTTCTTCTACTTTGACATGGTGAGTGGTATGTGAAATTATTTGCCTTCAGGATTGTATGTGTGCACACACATGTAGGTGTGCATGTTTACAAGAAAGAAATAAAGGGAAGAGAGGTTAAATAGAGAAAAAGAAGGAACACAGAGAGAGAAGGAGTGAGAAAGTCAGAGGCAGAGTTAGAGAGACAGAAGGACACATGCACAGTACACATAGAGGGTGATGGGAGGCTTACCCCGCATTGGACTAAGGGGAGGAGTTGTGTGCTGATGCTGTGATCCGTGGGACATAGCTCCAGCTTTTCTCTCCAGAGCACCAGACTGGACCCTTCTCTGCTTCCAGGTCTCCTGCCCCCTTGTTAATGGTCAACTGCGACCCCTGTCTGAGAACTTGTGATCCCAGTGGCATGTTGGAAGCTGACCCAGGCACTGTTCTAGAACTCTGCGCTTGGCTGTTGAGGGCCTTTGTGAAGTGCTGCTCAGAGGAACCCCGGCTGGCTCAGTTACTTCTCTTGGGAGGTCTCAACTAAGAGAGTAGGATGGTGGCTAGAAGCCCAACCCAGAAGTCTGGAAAGCTCAAAGACTCCAGGCCATTTCTGCTTGGTCCCCCACTGTCAGTGCAAGCTCCAGTTACTCAGCACTCTGGACCTCTGGCCCCTCTCAAGTATCAATAGGCCCGGCCAACGAGCCAGTCCATGATGTGAATGTAAGAGTCCACATGTACAGAATCAGGAAATACATGCTCAAAAACATAATACTGGGAGATAATAAAACAGGAGTAGTAACCACAGAGCAGCAGCAGTAGCCGTGTTAGAATTGCCAGTTCTTCCTGGGACTTGCTTCTCTTGAATTCTCACCATAACAGCCAGCGTCTTAGCTTCACTGCTTAAGTGCTTGTGTGTAAGCCTCTTCAGCTGCGAGCTCCGATCTCATGTGCTCATAGGCAGCCTTGCTTTCCACTCAGCAAGGCCTGTGAGCTGTGCTGAGCTCACAGCCGTGAGTGAGGCCCGGGAGGAGGGGCCTGGGCATTGAGGCATTCCCGAGATGAACACTGACTTCTTTATGCATGAGGATGCAGAGGATGAAAAGCAGCTCTCCTGTCAGGACTCAGGGCTGGAAGGGGAGAGCCGAGCCAGAGCCCGAGCTGGAGGCCGAGCTGGACGCCTTTGCTCTGGCTGCATTCAGAAGCAGCTCATCCCTCTCAGCCTTTCTCAAGAATCCCCCAGATTCCCTTTCAGAATGCAGGTGTTGGACTAAAGGGGTGGTAGGAGACAAAGAAATGAGGTAGATGACAGTTTTAGAGACAAGATGGTTTTTAAAAAAAGACTTCCCGTCTTTGCAGGTGAAGTAAAACAGGTGAGCGGGGAGGTGGGTGGGGGATGGACACTTACTTTTGCCTTGAGTTAAGAATAATCTTCCCGATTGTTCCTTTCTTCATACAGCCATGCACTAGTAGAAAATTATTTGTTAAAAGAAACCAACACATAAATAATTGGAAAAGAAAAGCCCCACTGCATTCTTAGCTTCAAGTGAGAGCTGTGGAAGAGTTACCCGCATGGCTGGCAGGAACCTGGACTTGCTCCTCACAAATGAACCTCAGGCCAATTAGTCTTGGCAAACTGGGGCTAGGTCAAGTTAACCTTTCTAATATGTGAACATTCTCGAAGTGTAGTAGAAGTCTAATTAATTCATAGCACAAACCAATATACACTGGCTGAATATGAGATGCTCTGAAATTGAGTTTCCCCCTTATTTCTGGGGACAAGGCTGGGCCAGTACAAGATTTAGTATGTTGTAAGTTCTTAGGAGATTAGATCAAAGGGAAATAGAGGTGGGTAGATTCTCCAACCACAGCATACTTCAGAGGTTCACTGGCCAATGGTAGCTTTCTTGTACCTTTTCCTCAGGTTGTTTTTCCCTTCCTCCTTTTTCACTCTCCTGCAGCAGGCTCTTGTGGGAAAACTGTGTCTCAAGATAGAGTCAAAGCCATGTCATGCTAAAGTATAAATGACTGAACAAAGCTCACATGAGTCCCTCCTCAAATGGCTTGGAGAGTGACAAATGCCCTGTGAATGCTTCTTTGTAATGAGGGGATGAACTTGAAACAGAAGCATGTGGCTCCACACCCATATAGATATGAACTCTGAAACTATGACTTCATCTTCACCAGTATGACAGGCAGTATAGTGATCCTTTAAAGGTCTTCATCTTTTTATTTCCACAACCTGAACCTATGACTTCATGCAGGTGAGATTAAGTTAGGGATTTGGGGATGGGATGCCCCAATCCTAGGCAGTTTCAGAAACCCTTTAATGGAAGAAGAAAGGAGAAAGGCAACCAACATGACTTGGGTGCTTACGGTGCATCTGCTGCTTGGAGTGACCTTGTTTCCTCACCTTGGAGATGCTTGGTGTTACCATCTTGACTCTGTACCTGGAAGAGAATTTGCCAGTGCTCTGAATGAACAAGCTAAGCCAGGATGCCAGGAGGGTCACAGGTGCTGTGCAGAGGAGCCACATTGATCTTTGGTTCCAGACAAGTCTAAAGTCTGTCCTCTCCCTCTCCCTCACAGAATGCAGTAACACAGGTTTAGCACCCTCATCTAATAATACCAACAGGCTTATTAGCAGCTTCTTTATCACGTTTTGTTACACATCCTACCTGTCTCTTCTCAAAGGTCCCAGGTTTCTTACTTACAGCCCGTTTTCCTGTTACTCTCTTCTCTCACTGTGGATAGCTATTTCCTCAGAAGTCAGGAAAAGGCATTGGGGGGGGGTGAAGATGCGCAATGGGATGTCACAGGAGTTATAACTGCACCTTCCAGAGAGCCTGTGATGAGTCACTCAATCCTCAAAGTATCTGGACAATAAGTTATTAACCCCAAGCCTTAAAATGATCTCATCTGCACATAGTAAGTAAGACCAAACCAGTTTTAACTCTAGAAAATATATATGTGTGAGTTAATACTAAGATAAAAGAATGTCTTATACAGCCCAACAGCAAGAATCATCAAGCTTTGGGGAAGCACTTGAAGCAGGGTCTTCAAGCTGGGTGGGTTTACGTTATGCTGTCCACATCTGAGCTCCATCAAATATTTAAAAGTAGCAAAAAAAACCCCAACAAAGCATCTGAGAAGATACTATGAGTTAATGATAAAAAAGTGAATTCAAAGCTAGGAGACTCACAGAATATAGGCCACTGACAGCATCACATGCTAGTGAGGTTGTGGAGCAACAGGAACTCTCGTTTGTGTTTAGTGGGAATGCAGAATGGTGCATCCACCTTGCAAGACAGTGCTGTGGTCTTACTATGTGATCCAGCAGTTGTGCCCCTTGATATTTACTCCAAAGGAGTTGAAAACTATGTTCGCACAAAAGATTGTTTATAGTAGCTTTATACACAGTAGTCTAAATGTGGGAACAACTAAAAGGGCCTTCAGTAGGTAAGTGGATGATAAGTCAACTCAATATAGCCTGTCTAGACAGTAAAATACCTTATGCTGTGGAAATACATGGAGGAACCTAAAATGTGGATTCTCAGGTGAAGGAAGACATTTTGAGGTTACATAGTCCATGTTTGTCTCTGCTGTTCTAGAAAAGGCAAAACTCTGATGCCTTCCAAAGTTCAAAGATTATCCTCTATGGAGCAGAAGATTCCTTGAACAGAGAAACTACTTTTTGTGATACTGCAGTGGCTTTTGTCCAGACCCATAGATAGAAAACAGTGAGAGTGAACCTTAACCTATTCTGTGGTGATTGTAATGTGTCAGTATAGTTCACCCATAAAAATAAACGTGCCACTGCACTACGATTTGGATACCAATGGGGACTCCATACATGTGTGTAGTTTTGTTGTGTAAAAATTTAATCATATTAAAAAATGGTGAGTGGTTGCCAGGTGCCAGTGGCCCACGCCTATAATCCTGGCTACTCATGAGGCTGAGATCTGGGGCCAAGTTCAAAGCCAGCCCAGGGAAGAAAGCCCATGAGACTTTCATCTCCAATTAACCACCAAAAAGCCAGATATGGAGCTGTGGCTTCAAAGTGGTAGAGCACTAGTTTTGAGCACACAAGCTCAAGGGCAGTGCCTAGGCCCTGAGTTCAAGCTCCTGGACTGCCAAAAAAAGTGAGTGGTTTAAAAGCAAGCCAATTAAAATATATGTTATGTAAATAATAGTAGGGGTGGCATAGTAGATAGATATGATAAAGATTGTGGTCATTTTCAGTAATTAAATTTCTGTACATATCAGCAGGAGAATTACCCTTTTGCCACTGAGCTATTTTTTTCCTCAAATCAAAGAACCTCACCATATTATTCTTTAGTCTATTCATTTCATTTTCTATAAAAACAAAACCAAAATAACACACACACACATACACACACACACACACACCTGTATAAAGGCCTAGTTATCATTTCAACATGTATGTCCAGTGTGAAGCATCAAATATCCACTGAGCATCTGTCTCTGCTCATGTGTCACATGGAACAGGTCTACAAAGACACTCCATTATGCAGGTTACCCATAAAGCATTGGGCGTGATGCTTGCTAACACAAGTACATATCCTTATTTTTTTTGCAAATACATTTACCAAAATATCCTCAAACTTTCCTCTCATGGTGTAGCTTCTAGAGGTTTCCAGAGTGAACCCTGGGGCCAGGAGGGTCTGGCGAGGGAGAAATGCAAAGTCAGAGCCCCAGCAGCTGCCTCTGCCCCCTGCCCCCTGCAGAAGGATAGCATGGTGTGGCTGCCTGACTGGTCCAGATCTCTGAGGATGTCACTCGCTTGTACTCATCAGGGGCACCTGAGGCTTAGGCTGGGAAGCTCAGTGACAGGGGCTGGGTGTGGAATGACTTCCATGTCTAACTCTATACAGGGCCTGACAAATGCCTCTCGTCTGCCCCTCTCTGGCCTTTGCCTAGGACTCTAGCTCAGTCTGTTCCGTGTTTGTCCTGAGTCGTGACCTTTGATTGGCCTTGGAGTGCTTGCCTGTCAGGAAACAGTGACTGGGACCATCCCATCTCAATTCTTCACACATCACGGAATGGGATGAGACTCTGGAGGTTTATTTTCTAGAAAGTTTTGTTGCTCTCTCTGTAAAATGACTCCCGGGTCCAACTTAATGAAAACCCATCCCCAGAAACTCCATTTGTTAGTTGTTCAATTTGCAGAAAGACCATTTTCTTAAATTATCGAATCTCTGGATTAACTAAACAGTGCTTTTAATGACCTGTCAGTCTGTAGCAGCTTGTGGTATGGGTGCGATTCCGTGCCTTATTTCTTGGGAATCTTGATGGATTGGTTTCTGTTCAAGTCATCATTGCAGCCAATGTATAATTAGTCCAAAGTTCAGAGTCAGAGCATAGTTTGGTCTTCTCATGAGCTGCTCAGAATTTGAATGACTATTTAATACACGGCCCTTTTGACATTCAACATCAGCTTCCAAATAAGTCTTTGACACTTTGATAGATAATATGTAAAAGAAAATTGGAGTAATCTCACTAAACCCCAACAGTGGAAAATAAAAATTATGTGTTCTATAGTTTTCTAACCTATCTATGATTCTATATTTGAGGATATAACACATACATATCTGGGAAAAAATTGACTCAAATGTTAATGAAATGTTTTTCTGGATGAGAAGCATCATCTCAGTTAGGTTCTTTCCTGTTGTAACCAAAATACAAAGATGAACCTTGAGCATGAGGAAAAGAATAAAATAGGCTCGTTTCTATAGCATAACAAAGCAACACTACCAAGACCGTTTGTATACATGCATGCATGTAGGTAAGTGGTAAGGGTTGATACAAGACTTTGGAATCAATCATATGTATATGCATTTATGCATATATATATGCATTTAATGCATATGTCTAATTATGATTGCATTTAATGTATATGTATATGCACTTATGTATATGTATATGTATTTAATGTATATGTATATGAATTTAATGTATATGCCTAATTATGATTGCATTTAATGTATATGTATATGCATTTATGTATATGTATATGCATTTAATGTATATGTCTAATTATGATTGCAACTTGTGATAGGCAATGGGAAAGGGGTGTAAAACACAGAATGATGAAGGGTGAATGATATTAAAATACATTGCCTATGGTGAAGATGGCACCGAGTAACTCACTGAAAGCTGCTGAATAATAGAGAAATAAGGGCTGGAGGACTAGTTGAAGAGGTAGAGCAATTGGTAGAAATCAGAAGCCCTGAGTTCAAACCTCAATACTGCCAGAATAAAAGGGTAGGTAAGATATGGAAAGAGAGCAACAGAGGGCATTAGCTTGGCTAAAATATGCGTGAGTGAAATTCCACAGTGATTCATCTTTGTACAATTAATATACATGAAAGAAATAAATAACAGGGATATAGAAAAGGTTCTGTTGGGAGGTAGGTCTCAGAAGATGAAGGAAGATGAATATGATCAAAGTACTTTATATGTGTGTATGAAAATAGAACAATGAAACTGTTGAAGTTGTTTTAAGAAGGGGATGAGAGAGAGAGTGGGGAGTTTGGTCAGGGTGCATTGTGTACATGTATGTAAATATCATGGTGAGACCCCCCCTTTGTCCAACTAATATATGCCAAACATGTAAAAATCCATCTTGCTGAAGTCTTTCTTCCAGACAGCAAAGACCGAGTGATGGGCTTTAGGATAGGATAGAATCTAATTGCTACCTTGCCCTAGTTTTGCTGGACTGTGTGTCGATGGCCTGACTATTTGTTGAAATTCTCTTGCACTTTTCCACACTCCATTTTTACTTGCCACATGGGTGCTTTCTTGCATAAGAATATGTACACCTATGGTAGAGCATGATCCATCATTCTGCCAGCCTTTGCACATCAGTCTAAATTTATGTGCAGAGCATTGACAGTTCCATTTCCTCTTCTTTACTTACTCCTGAAGAAACAGAGCCCAGTGTGGGGGCAGCCTCGTGAAGGAAGCTTGCCTGCATTTGTTTTATGACACATAGGACATTAGCACTGCTTCTTAGCAACACACCCAACACCCAATGTCTCGGGACATTGCCAGGCTGTTTCCTTGGCCATGGTCTACACTCATTGTGCTCTAGGCTGTGGACCTTTGGTCCTTCCATTTACTGAGAAAGCTGAAGTTGCAGAATTACCTGACTCTGTGTCCACAGAACCCCCTTGGGGGTAAACAATTATAAGAGGTAGAAATTTATTTGCCTGGTCCTGCAAACTGCTTACCTGCTCTGGGCAATCTGTCCTTCTGAAAAGTGATGGAAGTCTCCAAAGCTCCATGCAAGTTATTTCTACGGTCTTAAAATTTCATACATATCTTTCTTGCATCTTATTTTAATTCTGTTAGGACATATCTTAATCTTCCTTCTTCCATGAAGACTGGGGGGTGGGGAGTGTAGGACAAAGATAATTTTATTTTTTCCTTTCACCTTGGTCCTGAACTGTAGCCACAGCTCCTCCGAATTACTAGATACACAGAAAAGAGCCCAAGCCTGAGTCTAAAATGCGTCCGGGCTCGAATCCTAGTATTGACACATACTGATTGTGTGATTGGATGTGAATTACCTAAGCTTTTCTAATATCTTGAATACGTACACTGCTTTAAAAAGTAAATCGAATAACCCCCTTTTTATAATGAAAAGAGAAACCATTCCTATTCTCCCCTTCTCTGTCTTGCTTTTTTAGGAGCAACCATTTTAACTAATTAAACTATTTCCTTGGCTGATTATCTCTGTATTTCTAAATAATGTGCTTAAATTGCTCTTTCTGCTTTACACATTTAGATAGTATCTATTGGCATATTACTATAATTAACTGGTATTTAGCTTTCTTAATAAACATCCTCATTAAATGTTCCTGTATTCTCCCAACAAACACGTTTTGGTTTTTATTTAACTTTTTAAGCTGGGTTTTCAGTATTGGGATTAAAGTTTACTCTAGAGCTAGACGATGCCTTATGACCTTGTTTATTTCCTGGTATAACTTTTATCTTGCGTAATTTTTCCTAAAACTTCTGGCTACCCCCATTCTTTCCTGTTATTTCCATTTTTCCTTTATAATTTCCCTTTTTTGTTTTTTTCTCCAGAGATGCAGCTAGTCAGATCTTCTGTTGCACCTGTGAAGTTTTGCTTCCGGGTTGAGATGCACTGCTGCCATCTATTCGTTCCTCACCTGGGCTGAGGCTGGCTCCAGCATCTCGCATTTTCCTTTTTTACTGGTGGGGAAGGGGGAGGAGGGATCTCATTCCTTAGAAACTCCTCTCTGTGCCAACCTGGTGCATATTTTTCTTTGTTTTCTAGCAGTTAGATAAAGTTTCATGACCCTTGCATAGGTAAATATGAGGTTATTTCCTAGCTGAGCCCTGGTCTTCTAGCATTCTGTTCATTGCAAAACTTCCACTGGATTTCTGATAATCACTTCTTTATAGAGAACCATAAGGAGGTGGATTGCATTTCCTCCAAAGGTATGTTGCAGGGTTTTTTTTTGTTATTTGTTTGTTTGTTTTGTTGGCCATGGGGCTTGAACTCTGGGCCTGGGTGCTGTCCCTTAGCTCTTCAGCTCAAGGCTAGTGCTCTAACACTTGAGCCACAGCACCACTTCCAGTTTTCTGGTGGTTCATTAGAGATCATAGTCTCACAGACTTTCCCGCTGGGGCTGGCTTTAAACTAGTATCCTCAAATCTCAGCTTCCTGAGTAGCTAGGATGACAGGCATGAGCTACCAGCACCTGGCTTGTTGGAGTTTTTAAGCCTACTACCTCAGAGAGTGTGACCTTATTTATGAATGGAGTCATTGCAGACTTAGTTTAAATGGGCTTGGACTGTAGCAGGGCAGCCTTTTAATCCAATATAATTGGCATACTTGTAAGAAGAGGGAAAGTGGACACATACACAGACATACTGGTGGAGAAAGACCATATGAAGATGGAGGCAGAGGCTGGAGCTGTGCTGCTTTACCTCATGGCATCACTGGCCTCCAGAAGACAGAAGGAAGACAAGGAGGACCTTTGCCTGTGAACAAGTCTCTGCCAACATCTCAATTTTGGTCTTCTAGCCTCCAGAACAGGATAAGCATAAATCTCTATGGTTTTAAGTCACCCACTTCCTTGAATTTTATTATAGCAGCACTAGGCAGCTAAACTAAGACAGGAACATTTTATTTGTTTTTCACTTTCCTAGACGCCTTTTTTCTTTTTTCCAACTTAGAACTGTAGTCTTGTAATTGGAGCATTACAAATAGTTTTAAAGGTCCAGGATTAAAAAAAGTCAGGTGTCCTAAAACTTTTTAGAAGCCAGAGCTCAAGAATGGGATTCTTTTGCCAGAGATTGACTGAGAAAACATCCCCCAGAAAAACCCTCCTGGGAGGCAGGAAATGGGTTGGGATGCGGAAGGAGGAGGTCAGGTGTTTCTGCTGTTTCCCTCCCCCGTGCTCAGAGGCTGTCCCAGGAGGCAAGCCCCTCTGCCTCTCTCAACTCCTCGCCTGGGTTTCACCTCAGTGAGAGGGACCTAGCATAACCTGCCAGCTGTTTCCAGTAAAATAGCTCTTCTGTCAGTTCTGAGGGCCTACACAGAGCATTGCCAAGGTTTATGGCAGTCTGATTGTCGTCTGCTTGGAAATCCACAACCAGAATTAGATGACTGATGATTTTTGAGGAAACGCAGGTGAAGATGCCCAGTATGCTGTGGTCCCCCACTGTGACAATCCCAGCCTATCATTTTTGCTCACCACCCACCCCTGTACCCGTTCTAGATTCCATCTCATTCAGGGGGAATGTTTGCTGTGACTATCTCAGTGTGGTGACTTAGACACTTATTTTTAGGGGTTAACCCCCTGGTCAGTAGAATGTAGCAGGCTTTTACATTGCATTTTTGTGGCTAAAACTGGACATGAGACAAGTGAATGGGTCCCCAGGGCCTTTATGCTCCTCCTTGTAGGTAAGGATTACATCTTCCTCATGGTGATTAGAGCTGATGACTTCCACTAGCTTGATACCTCCTTAAAGGTCTATTGGCTTAGGAGTGGAAGGTGCTCAAACCGACTGGGCAGTAGTTGCAAACTTAGGGACCCTACTCTGTACCTAGCTAGATGTACTTCTTTATCTACTTTAGGAATTAGCTTCTTTTGTCCCAATTGCAGGGATAAGAAGTTTAAATTTCCCAAGAGATCTCCAAGAGTAGGGTTTGGTAAGACCGGTTCTGCTTTGTCCAGTGCCACTAGTATTTTTAACTGTCAGTGCACACAGGCCTAGATGATGCCATTGGTTTGGGCCTCCCCCTGTTCACAGGGTGTCTGGCCTCTAGGCTGGTGTCTTAGTTGCTCTTTTAGGAGATTATTACCATAGTCTTTCTGCTCAGATGCTTCTGGCTGACATGGAGTACAATAAACAGTGGTTTTCAGGCCACATGGGCACCCTCCTTCCTCTGCTCCATGGTGAGCCACGTGCTAAGAGGATTCCAAGTCCTCCTTTTGGACACCCTGAGAACTTACAGATGCTGGTGCTTATGTCCAGTGGCAGGACAGGTGGCCTGTTCTGTGCATGAATCCATTCCAGTCGGATTCTATGGTGGCCTTTTCTAGACTGGGGTGAGGAAGAGAAGTAGATTCTGGTGTAAAATATCTTAAAATTTTGAAGTCATTGTTCCATTTCTTTTTTTTTTTGTCAGTTGTGGGGCTTGAACTCTGGGCCTGAGAGCTGTCCCTCAGCTCTTCAGCTCAAGGTGAGCACTCTACCACTTGAGCTATAGCACTACTTCTGGTTTCATGGACTTTCCTGCCCGGGCTGGCTTTGAACCACGATCCTCAGATCTCAGCCTCCTGAGTAGCTAGGATTACAGGCATGAGCCACCAGCGCCTGGCTTCCATTTCTTAACTCCTGATGTTCCTGCTGGAAAGCCCCAATCTCATCCTGTGCCATTACTGATTCAAAGTGTCTTAACTATAAGTATGAACAGACAATGGAGAATTGTTACAAGATCAAGCATTACTTCTTTTTAAACTTCTAAAAATTACCTTTAAGCGGTTGTGCCAAGGAGCTGCCGTTTAACCAATCAGTTTATGAATATGCTCTATCTTGATCAGTCATCTCCTTCAACATCCTCACCCATGTGTCCCCTCTCCAGCCCTCAATCCTTAATACTATGTTTGCTCATGTCATTTGCCTACTTTGTCACATTGTGTAACTGCTATACTAAACCACTTAAAATCACCTCTTCATGTTGTTGAAACTGTCAAACATTTTGCCCATTCTGACCCTCTTCTTGCACCTCCTCGGGGGTCTACCTAACTGTGTTCCTCCTCGGGGGTCTACCCAACTGTGTTCCTCCTCGGGGGTCTACCCAACTGTGTTCCTTGGCTGCTACCAGTCATCACCTCATCACCATGCCCTGCAAGTGCTTACTTTCTCTGGATCTCAGTTTATCTCTCTGTCTTCTTGGCCATAATACCCGCTCCAGTTCCTCACGGGAAAGGGTAAGGTGAATGGGAACTGTGTTTTTAAGACTTGGTATGCTAAAAAAAAAATGTTTGCTTTGTACTCACATTTGATTTACAATCTGGGTGGCTATAGATACCTAAGGTGTGAATTATTTTTGCGTAGAATGTTGAAGTAATTGCTCCATTTCTTAGCTCCCTATGTTCCTGTTGAGAAGCCCAACATCGTTTGTATTCTAATACTTTTAATAGAATTTTTTTTCCTCTATGGAAGTACTCAGTTTTGTTCTGAAATTTTATGGTGATTTGCATTGGTTTGGGATTTCAGACTTTTATAATTCCTTTCTTGTATATTACTCAGAGAACACTTGCATACCTCTATTCTAGGAAATGTGCTTGCATTTTTTTCCCCATGATAATATCCTCC
Organism: Dipodomys ordii; assembly: GCF_000151885.1. Lineage (NCBI taxonomy): Eukaryota > Metazoa > Chordata > Mammalia > Rodentia > Heteromyidae > Dipodomys > Dipodomys ordii. The sequence continues at coordinate 7,443,763 of NW_012267298.1, forward strand.
TCTCTATTTTCTCTGATTTCTTAGAAAACTCTTATTAGTTCCATCTCCTGGATTGATCTTCTAATTTTCTCATCTTTCCCTTTCTATTGTTCATTGCTTATCATTTTACTCTACTTTTAGGGAAAATTCCTTGTCTTTATTGTTAAGCATTTATTTTGGATTTCTTTGAAATTTGAGTCATCATCATTTTTAATTTCCAAGAATATTCAGTTCTCCACATGTACCTGTTATGGATGCTTTTTTCTTGCTTTATGGATTGCACCATCTCCCTTTATTTCTCTGAGGGTATTAATTACATGTTCTTTGAAGTGTTTTTCTGCTTTCTGAATTAGTTTGGTTGCCTCTGGATTCTTGGCTCTTTGTTCATGTCTCTTTCCTCAAGTAGGATTGTTTCTCCAATTTTTAGCCCTGTCTGTTCATGCTAATGAGTAGATGTATCAAAGCAAGTGTATGCACCTGGGGTCCTACTGCTGGGCTGTGGGAGGCCAGGTGATACCTCCATTGGGAGAGTTGTAGGTCTTTCCTTGGTGCAAGTTTATTGTTCTCCAGACCAATCCTTGAATGATGGGGTTACAGAACCCCTTTCCCAAGTACGTATATGACCTTACCCTGCTTTCATCACAGAATAGACTCAGAACACACCAATGATGTCCTGGATCTGAATGGGATCCCCTAGCTCTTCTGTGCCCAGCTTTCTTTCCTTTGTCCTCTTGCTGTCATCGGCTGTGCCCATGCTCTCAGTTTCTCTACCATATTCTGATTCTTCCCCCTTCAGGCACTTAGGGCTGAGACGTTCCCTCTGCTAAGTCATTAGCTTTCTTCACCTTGTGTTCAATCTTCCCATTGAGTGTGTTAAGGTGTCTCTTAGTTTTATTGAAGATGAAGTGCATGGCTTTTTTTTCTAGTTACTCTTACTACTGGAGGATGTTTTTGGAAGGCGAAGTTGGCAGAAATATATTTATTCTGGCATCTTAAAAGGAGAACTCTTCTCTAGAAGCTTTTAAGAACTTTTCTTTTGGAAATTTTTCTTGATTGTTCTGTTTCAGACTGTGATGAACTATTAATAAAATACTGGACCAAATCTCTGTATTGCTGTTCTTTTCTTCCATCTTTCTCAACACTGTTTTTTTCTACTATTGTGCTTGAAGGATCCCAGATTTCCAGCAAGAGCTCCTTTGGGGAGGTAACTCAGTCTCCAGGGAGAAAGAACATTCCAGATGTGCTTTCTGTGGTGGGAATGGGGGCTATTATTCCAAGGCATGCCATACGCCTGGCTAACTCTGTTCATTGAGGGAGTAGCTGCTGAAAAAGAAAAGAATTATTGGGGGCCAAGTTTTTCTACTTGGTTTCCTGATTGAGTTCCTTGGGTTCTGGACTTCTCCAGAGTTTTATGGTACAAGGTGAGCATCTCCAAAAGCCCCTTCTCTCTGCTAACAGGGAAGCGAGATACCACCTCCTCCACATCAAGTACTTACTTTGGTGCTGTTTTCTGGATCTTTGATGGATATTCTGTGGTGACTTTCTTCACTGTAGATCTCTATGATTTTTACCCTTTTAATCACAGGAGATCAGAGCAGAACCTGTAAAGTGCCGCTGGTGTTGATCTTTGTGTCTTATGACAAACTATTTAGCATCTTTGCTTCATTTTTTTTTCTGTCTATAAAATAGGAATAAGAGTGTCCTGGTAGCCTATTTTGAGAGCATCAAATAAGGTTGTTTAGACGAACAAATAAAAATGCATGCATTAAGTGACTTGTAGTAACCTTTCAGAAACATCAGTCATTATTTCAATGGAATATTAGGTTGGAAAGAAAACAAAAGTTTCAATCGGTCATTGTTAATTGGAAGCTGTGTACCTTTGGCTGGAGACTTACATATTTTATACAGTTTCTTAAGAAATCAAGAGAGCTAAGCCTTGGAAAACACATGGTACAAGGTAGACTCATATGATCAATTTTATACAAACTGTAAAGTGCTTTATAATTAGTAAGATGTGTGTGGGTGTGCGTACCCGTTCATGAACCTGCTAGGTAACCCAGAAGATACAATGAAATGGAGAAAGGGCTCCCTGCTGTTGTCTGAAATGCCAGAGGCTTTTACCCATTCTAAACAGATGTAGTTACGTAGACCCTAGGGCCTAAGGAGAGTTAAGTAATGACAACAAACTGGCTGTCGGGGTGCTTCTGCTGCCTGCGGTGCTCAGTGGGCCTGGTGCACACACAGGGTTGGGGTACACTTTCCTGGTAGGGGGTATGCTGCTGGCCATGATCACATGGAGACCCAGTTGCTTCCTGAGAAGTTGCTTCTCTCCCTGAAATACATTGAATGCAATTAGGTGAACAAGAAAAGACAGGAAGTCACCTACCTCTTCTAAAACCTTGCATGGAGATATAGGATCAGCAATCGCTGTCTCGTTCAGAGTTCACAAGTAGACGCCAATTTGTGATGAGGGCTTTCAAAGATCAAGTTCACTTTTGCCTTTTTCTTTTTCAATTGTTCTTCAATATTTAGAATGACCAGCAAGAGAATAAGTTGGATTGAACTACTTAAAAGATAGAAAATATAATTTAAGATGAGATACAGAAGGGGGGAGAGCAAGAGTGAGAAAGTGAGCAAGAGAGAGAGAGAGAGAGAGAGAGAAACAGAGAGAGAATATATAAGAAACCCCGCTGGAAATCCAGTCTCATGGCTCTAGGCAGCTTCCATGCCTCTTTGGGCCTGCGCTACTTCCTGTGAACGCAGGGTGCTTCCACAACCTCTACTCCCTCAGTCAGACCCATGCCCTCATTTCCTTACCAAGCCTGTTTACAGAGAAGCAAATTATTTTTCCTTGTGCAAAAGCCCACTTTTGACTTTGCAGCTGTGCTCAGCCTCTTGGGAGAAAACAGATCTGAAATTCAGCACTCCCAACTGCACATCATGTGGCCTAAAAATACCCACAAATTGGTCTTCTCTTTCCTAACCAGGCTGGGCCCTAATGGAAAGACAAACTCTTCTGAGAATTCTCAGGGCCTGTTACTTCCCACGGGTGGTATCATCTATAAATGGCAATACCTTCCAGGTACCGAGCTGCTGGCTGGCAGAGCTCTGCATTCACATCATTCCAGGGGAGACTGAATGCTGCTAGAGGATTCTAAGAACCAGAAAGCTGGCCAGGATCTCTGGGGCCTGGAGAAAGTCCCCCTGGGTCTCCCTGGAGACCCCTCTGGCCATTAGAAGCCCAGCTGCACACTGGGAAACACATTCGTATCCCATAGGCTGGGGATCTCAGAATGTTATAGCACACAGTCGCACTGCCCGACAGAAATGCAATGTAAGACATGGAGATAACGTAAGGTTTTCTAGCAGCCACACGGAAACAAGAAGAAACAGGCAAGGTAACTTTTAATAATGTTTGTTATTGAACTGTGGATAGGCAAAATATTACCACTTGATCATTCAGTAAGCATTTCAACATGTAGCATATTTTACATTGCTTTTCACGCTACACCTTTGAAATCTAGTATCTACCGACTGCACTTTGCACATCTCAGTGTAGACTTGAAGTTTTCATTGGAATAGATTTATTCTTAAATTCCAAAAAATAGATGGAAAAAGATACCAAACAACCCAGATTGTTTCCAATGTAATTATTGTTTTTCCAGTGATTGACTTGAGGATTGGTGTTGAAATTTATATGTAAAAGAATGAGCATTATGAAGGTAGCTCCTCAGTGGCTCAGCCACGCTTCATGTGCTCTGCGGCCACATGTGTGGTGTGTACTGTGCTTTCTAGTGTCAGCCTGGGTTGAAGCAGTCCAGGGGCGAGCTCATATGACTGCATAGATCTCAGGTGTATTACTCCCCAACTGTGTGGAGTATCTTAGGGGCAGGAAGAGGGCAATCATAGGGTTTGAACTTAGAGCCTTGCTCCTGACACTCATATGCTCAATCACTTGAGCCACCTCACCGCAGTGTCCCCCTTTTCATTGTAAAGATACTGTTAGAGGGGTTACAGTTACATTAGTAAGGTAATGAGTACATTTCCTATTGAGCATTGTTACCCCCTGCTTTTTTCTTTTCTTTTTTTTTTTTTAAGATAATGTCTTATTTTGTGCCTGGGTCAGCATGGACTACAGTCCTCTTATTTGTGTTTCTCTGGGTCGTTGAGCTGACGGGTGGTGCTGTTGCACCCAGACATCGGTGGAGATGCAGTCTCACACACCTTCTGCTTGGGCTGACATTGAATTGCCATTCCATTTCTGCTTCCCAGGTAGTTGAGAGGCTTGGGCCACTGCACCCGGCTTGAGCACTATCTCCAACACTCCACGTATCAGTTCTGTCATCTTTAAATGAAGACCATAACAACATCCACCTCTGGGATCTCTGGGCATGTTAACAGCATGTTTGGCATGTAGTAAGTACAGAAACTTGCTGAGTATAAGAGATGGCTACAAACAGCATTTTAACAAGTAAAGTGTGTTATGGGGCGCCGTGAGCTGTGTCACATGAGGGGCGTATGGGGAGGGTTGGCTGACACTAATCGCACAGGGGAGAAGCTTTTCAGAGCTGGTATCACTGAAGCGGATCTTGAATTATTGTCAGGAGTTTGCCAAGCAGAGAAGAAAACCTGGGCTAGGGGGCACATGGAGGAACAGATGCGAAGACACGGGGACTCTGGTAGAGGAGAGCAGCCGGAGTGCTTGGAGGATGGGACGGAAGAGGAGGCTGGTGGGCTTCACTCTGAAGGGCTCTCAAGGCAGCGGATGTTCAGAGCCGGGCCCTCATCACTCCTGTGTCCTCACATCCAAGCGATGCGAGATGCCATTCCTTAGACCTAACCTGGCACCGACAGTCCGAGCTAGCAACATGAACCTTGCCAGTCTTTCGAGGTGGTTGGGATGCACTTATGAGGCCGAGGGCACTGGTGGAGGTTTGGGCCTGCGGTGCCCTTTACAAAGGGTGTGGTGGAGAGGCGTTCTGAGCCTACGAACGATGCTTACTGCAGAGCAAATTGATCATTTGTCCTCACGGGTTTGTAAACGGTGGAGAGAGGCTACAGAATATTCAAGAAGTGAGTTGGTGTTTCAACCTACGAAGCATTATTGGAATGTAAGGGGTTATGGCTCCTATGGGTTTAACAGAGACCCCAAGGCTAGACATGAGGTCATTGGTGCAGCTACCTGAGTTATGGCTGGGGCTGGAGGCGGAACCCGTGCATAAGCAGGAAGTCCTGGGTCAGTCAGAAGATCCAGTGATCAGCAAGGTGGGAGATGAAGCCTTACACGAGGGGCTTGCACTTCTAAACCCAGAGCCAGTAGGGCAGGGTAGGTGGTGGAAAGAGCACAGACTTTGCTGTTCCAGCAACTGGGCTCAAATTCCTTGTTTCCTATGTGGCCAAGGATAAGTTACTTCAGTGCTCTGAACTCTGAACTCCAGGCTTTGTCTAGGCAGCAAGAGACAGTTTCTTTCTCCATAAAGTGGCTGTGATGGGAACTCCGGAAGCGAAAGCAATAGTTCTGGAGTTATTTGGTATCATTGGGCCCAGCTCGTATGAACCATCTCCATCTTCCAGCTTCTCCCCTTTCCCCAACCAATACTCTGCACAAGCTCCCATCAGCTTCAGTTAAAGCTGCAGCCCGGCAGTGCCTTGTTTCTTGCTTCTTGTCCTGGGATTTATGTGAAAATCCCATGGTAACCTGTTTATGAGCAGCCCAGAAATAAAGGGGGGGGCTGACACCTCGTGAAAGGGATGGAGGCCATTGGGGATTAAGCCCCAGTTACCCTCCCCTGTGGCCTAATGGTGCCCCTAACCAGTCTCCCTCGGCTGCGAGAACAGAGTCCCCTAAAACGACGTAAAATTGTCCTCCCAAGTTCTGGAAGCCAGGAATCTGAAATCAAGAGATCTATAACAATGCTCCCTTGAAGGCTATGGTGGAGGGTCCTTTTCTCCATCAGATCTGGGTGTTGTTCATTGATATGGGACACTACAATCTCTGCTTCATCTACCCGAGTGTCACATGGCTTCTCTGTCTCCAAGTCTCACAGTTTCCTCTCCTTTCTTTTAACACTGGGTTGAAGGCACCCTGAATCTCTTAGGGTCTCATGAATTATGCCAAGTCCTTCCATTTCTCTCTGCAAAGACATGGTTTGTAAATAAGGTCAGATTTACTGGTACAGGAAGCCAGGACTTGTACATTCTTTTTTTTTTTTTTTTTTTGAGGAATCCAACTCAGCCTGCCTCCCTCCGTCCATCCTCCCCTGGATGCCGCTGCCTTGTATGTGACATGCACGCAAGCCTCCTCAGTCATGGGCTATCATATCGCGGCTGGCGATGCCTGGCCATTCTTGAGTGCTCTATGGGACACCGATTACTTCCATGTGGTTTTTATGGGCAAATGGATGGAAATTGTAGGAATATAGTCTCCATGCATGCACTAGCTTGCATTTGCAGTGTCACACTGGCTATGCTAGAAGTTCAGCACTTTGAAGGATGCTTTCAAACGTAAGTTCTATCCAGAAATGGTGACTTCTTCAGGAGGCGGGGACTCCCACGCCTGGGTGTTCTGTGGGCAATGGGGTGCAAGCTGGCTTAGATGCATTAGATGCTTAGATGCATTCCTGCTTTTGCTTTTGTTTCTTTGCTTTAAATTGACTTGGACGATAGCTGAATAAGCAGGTATCTAGGAAGGGGCATCCAATAGTGGATTCAGAAAAGTGCGTCATGTAGACACAACTGAGTATTCAGCCATTAAAAAGACTGACATGGTATCATTTGTAGGAAAGAACTGGACATCATGGTGTTCAATGACATGAGCTAGACTCAGAAAAACAAGAATCACATGTCTTCTCTCATACACGGAATCTAAAAATAGGAGAAAAAAGAAAGGAAAAGAAAAGAAAGAAGACATGAAAACAGAAGGGGGCTTACTAGGGAAAAGGAAGGAGACCAGCAGGAGGGGGTCAGGGCTGTGGATCAGAGCAAGTAATTGAGGGGATTAAAAATACAGTCAAATTATGTATGTACATGCATAGAAATGACATAATGAAATAGTGTTTGTGGAATTAATGACATCCACACATGAAATAGCTGATCTATCTATCTAGCTAACTAGCTAGCTAGCTATCGCTAATTTCCCAATCCATGAATTCAAGGGCTCTTTCATGAAAGAGCCTATCTTTGACCTTTTCATCATCTTGTATTTTGAACCTGGAAATGTCAAAGGTCAAAGTTATCAAGACCGAACTTCCTCTTTCTCTTACTTTAGAATCCTTTGCCTCTAGTGATCTTTTCCTTCATGCCACATTGTTTACTTCTTGAGCATACTCTGCTGTCCTTTAAGCTCTCTCTAATTTCCACCACTTCCCTATTCCCTTCCTGACTACACTTCCACCCTACGGGCACTCAGAGCTTTTCCTCTTGAACACAATGCCATACGGTGTGCATGGGCCCAGAAACAAACCTGTGGTGCTGATCGCACAGGGCAGTGGTGAATCAAGCCTCACCCCCTCTCTACCTTCTGCTGTTCCTGTGTGCTGCTGAGGCTGGAAATCTTTCCCCTAAGGTCCTCTGACCGGGGATCTGAGAGGACAGAAGCCAGGCAAAGCCAGCTTCTTGCTGCTCCTGTTGCTGTTGTTCCTCTAAAGTGTCCAATGATCTTCAAAAACAAACTACTTTCTTCGTGTTTGTCAACAGCCAATTCAAGACAATCTAATGATAAACTACTGTTTTTTACTTTTTTATTGTAAAGATACTGTACAGAGGGGTTGCAGTTACATGAATAAGGTAATAAGTCCATTTCCTATCCATCATTGTTTCCCTTTCCTTTGTTTTTCCCCTACCGCCCTTTCCCTTCCCACCTCTCCAATTCCTCCCACCCCTTCAAAGTTGTAAAGTTCAGTTTTCAACATAGTATCTTGTACATCTCATTGTCACAATGGGTCAACATGTATCCTTGTTTGAGCATTTTCTTATTTCCCTTCCCCTCCCCAAATTAGAAAAATGTATATACAAGATGCAGGGCACCAGAATCAAATACAGCAACAACAGGGGTTATATCGTGGGGGAAGAACCTACAAAAGAAACAAAATCACATAGTACATTAAAAACAACAGCAACAAAGAAGAAACTCTTGTGTCCATATCTTGGGGTTCACTTCGCTTAGCATCATCTTATATGTTCCTTTTTGACCTTTCTGCTTGTCTGGTAGGATTATCCCTAGATGTATACTAGTTATTGCAAATAAGGGAAACCATGGGACCTATGGATAAACTACTCTTAATAATTCTTCCTCAAGTTAAAAAGAAAGAAAAAGGAAAAATAAGAAAGCATCATTTAAGGAACACATGGGGAAAGTAGCTCTGTAAGGCCTCCCTTTCAATATTGGTAATTTGTCAGGGCCTCCAAAACCCCATGAGAAGAATCAAATGCCTTTGCGATGTTCAGTGAATGTCTGTTGTTGGTAGGAGATAGGGACTTCCTTGGAAGGATGAAAATGAGCTAGGCAAAGAACTGTTCACTCTAGGAAGTCAGGGTGTCTTGTTCAAAGCACAAGGTAGGACTGATGAAGGAGAAAGCAATTCCTGAAAATGTGGCTAGCTCATTGGACATTATGAAGCCCACTGGTCAAGAGAAATCTTGACCCACAGGTTTAATAAATATCTCATCTGGACCATTCAACCACATGTGTATCCCGAGAAAACCCGCCGGTTCTATCAGGGACGTCTCAATATTCTTTATTAGACTTTAGGCTCAACTACCTCTAGTACTTTCCCTGCTCCTTCTTTCCCTTTTTTGTTCCCCATTCTATTTCCACCCCTCTATTAGTCATGCCCTGCCATTAGTTATTCACTGTACCCCATAATGTCTGCCCAGAGTTATAGGTTTCTCCATTATGAAAAATAACATGGTTTACACCAAGGACCAGAGGTAGTGGGATTGGCCTAGAAATCTGTCTAGCTCATTCATATTATGAATGTTAATTATCACTGAGAAAGACATGGAGTGAGACCATAGGGTTCTGTTCTCTCCCCCTTTAAAAAATAAGTCTGCAGAAACTTAGGTGGCATCATCTTACCTAGCCAACTCATCAGGGGCAGGAAAGCCAGCTGGCAGGAGGCGGAAGAAGATGAGGAAAAGGAGGAGGAGGAGGATGGTCAGACAGTCTGGGGGTGCTGATTCCGATGGTGGGAGTTACTTGGCCAGGAAGATCACAGCAGATATCTCAGAATGGCAAGTCCCTTCTTGTACCGCCCCCAAGACATGGCAGAGTGCTGAAATGATTGCAGATGGAGTCCCAGTCATTTGGAGAAGAGAAAGGGCAAGGAGCTGCCGAGACAGCTGGGCTGCATCAGAAGTGTTATACTAAACCCACTCACACGCGTACGCGTAGGGAACCACTGCAGAGCCCCTGTCAGGTGGGGCACCCCACTAAACCCTCATTGGATTGCATAACTGAAGTGAAAGCTGTACTTGTATCTGAGTACCTGGACCCTTTACACATCCTGATTGCGTGTGTTTGTGCCTTCATAATAAGACTGGGACAGAAATTATTATTCACGTTTTACCATTAAGGAAACTGAAGCTAAAACAAATGAGGTCTCTTGGTCAGGCAAGTTTGAATCCAGGCCTATATTGCTCCAACACCTCTACTTCAGTTCATTTGTTCATTCCTTTATTTGCTCACAGAAGTGAGGAAGATGGACAAGTTTCCTGCTTACAGGACTTCTCCTTCTTCTTCTTCTTTTAAATAATAGAAGGAATGTGTAGACATTGAACAAGGAATGTAATCCAAACAAGTAGATCATTTGATATGTGGTAGCTAAAAACTATTAGGTGGCAATAAGGAATATTTTTGATTGGATGATTGGGGAAAATTCCTGTTCTAATTTAGAATTTGAGCTGACACATAAATAAGAAGTAGTGTTCAACATAGGGAAGATCTCACCCCATCGATCCTATTCCGCCCTACTCTAAACCACACTTGCGAGATATAGACTCTCGTCGCAATCTGATGGGCCTTTTTTTTTTTTATATAGTCCTGGACACTTAGAAGCTAGCTGGCATTTTACCCCATGAACTATCAGCTCTCTCTGTAAGTCTTTGAAGTGTATAATTGTCATGATGCATCAAAAGGGTCCAGGAGAGAAGAAAAACATTTATTTTTCCCATTTGTTTTCCAGCTAGAGAACCAGGAACAAAAAACTCACCTCCATTAATTCTTGCCCCTTTAGGGCACTCTTTGCTCTTACAATTACCTACCCACTAGGCAGGGCCTGTGCTTATTTACTGTGCCCGGCAGTAGAACAGTTTGAACTCAATGTGTGTTCATTGACTGTGGTCCCCAGCATTTATAACTCCTTTATGGTTGCTCAGAACCTTGTAATACATCCACCCTCTTCATCTGCAGAAGATTCAAATCTTGGAGGAGTTCACTCTGCTTTTGACCTACACTTCTCTTTCTCCTCTAATAATACCTCCACATTCAGTTTCTGTAATATTTGAGGTGAGATGTGAAACTGTAAAACTGATGCTTACTTGTTTATCCATTCTTCATTTAAAGTCTCCTTTCACCATAAAGCATTTGATGGGGTTTTAAATTAAATGTTCTTATACAACAGTGATTTTAAAACAAAATATAAAAGAGCTATTCTTGGGCAAGAAAAAGCAAAAGATAACATGTTCACCCTCTCTACCTTCCCTTCTTAACTGTGGAAGACTATAAACAGTGTTATATAAGATTAACCTTCACTTCTGTTCAGTGGGTACCATACCTTCTTACATATTCAAATGTTTTACCAATTCTCTTCTTTTCTCTTAAGTATCAGTTTTCCATCTTTAACCAGATCACTCTCAACAGCATGTGAATACACTGTAACTTTGGAAATTTTTAACAACAACCAAAAAAAAACCCTTGCTCAAACCTATATTTTCCTTCAGTTACTGATATATTTTCCTACCTAAAAAAACCCTTGACATATACAATGTCTCTCTTCATCTCTGATATTATTTCTTATTCTGAAGTGCTCCATATTTGTTAGAAGTTAAAATGTTAGCTACTCTAATATTTTTGGTATCTTTGCATGATATATATTTTCTCAGCCTTTTGCTTTTAATATCTTCATATTTAAAGCAAGTTTCTTTATTGATAATACATCAATTTTTTTCTTTTTAGGATCAATCCATGTTTGTCTTTTAATTTATGTTCAATAAAACTATTTATATAGTTGAATTTAAAATTAACGATTAGTCTGATTAGTTTCATGACTTCACATTTCTTTTCCCCTTCTTTTTTTAATCCTTTATTGATGACAAGAATTTTTTTCATTTTTATCATCTACCTTTTGTGGATTCATTTTTTTTATTTTTTTATTTTTTTTATTTTATTTGTGAAAATACTGTACAGAGGGGTTACAATTGCATGGGCAGGATAATACGTACATTTCTTACCAAGCATTGCAGCCTCCTCCTTTGTTTACCCTTCACATCACTTCCCAGCCTCCCCCCTCCCCCC
>NW_012267298.1:7455303-7476571 GCF_000151885.1 Dipodomys ordii
CCCCCTCCCCCCCTCCTCCCCCCCACCGACGTTGTAAAGTTCGTTTTGGACATGACAACTAGTACTTCTCATTGTTGCATCAGGTCCACCTGTATCCTTAAACAACTGGTTTTTCCCCATCTCCTCCTTGTGGATTCATTTAAACCTCTTAAAAATTATTCAGTGGTTGCTCCTATGATCAAAATGATTCTTTAATTCATAACAGAACATTTCAAGTAATATATTTCACAAACAGTGTCTCTCTCTCTCTATATATATATATAGTGCCAGTCATGGAGCATAAACTTAGGTCATAGCTGCTGTTCCTGAGCTTTTTTGTTAAAGTGTAGCACTGTACCACTTTAGCCACAGCTCCACTTCTGGCTTTTTGTAGTTAGCGATAAGAGTCTCATGGACTTCCTTGCTGGGCTGCCTTCAAACCGCAATCCTCAGATCTCAACCTTTGGAGTAGCTGGGATTACAGGTGTGAGCCACAGGCACTTAGCTCAGTGTGTCAATATATATATATATATATTTTTTTTTTTTTTTTGGGTCCGGTTGTGGGGCCTGAACTCTGGGCCTGGGCGCTGTCCCTCAGCTCATCAGCTCAAGGCTAACGCTCTACCACTTGAGCCACAGCGCCACTTCCGGCTTTCTTTTCTTCTTATGTGGTGCTGAGGAAGCAAACCCAGGGCCTCAAGCATGCAAGGCAAGCGCTCTACCACTGAGCCACCTTCCCAGCCCTCAGTGTCCATATTTTAAAAGTAAATTTACAATTTCCTCCTCCACATTTTTGTTAAATATTTCACTATATTTGTATTTGAAACAAAATACATTATTACTAATTGTGCTTTATAGTCAGTCAACTTTTATAGCAAATAAAGTTTGATAAACCTCTTTTAAATTTACCTTCATAGTTACAGGTTCTAGAGCTTCTGGTTTCTTTGGGTGTAGTCCAAGTTTATGTCTGGTATAATGTGCCTTCTGTCTTAACTTCTTTTCACATTTATTGTAGTACAAAGCTGGTAAAGTTTTTTTTTTCAGTTTCATTTTTATAAAGAATGTTTTATTTTACTTTTGTTATCAGACAATTTATTTTTTGGTAGGTATTTGATCCTGGGTATTTATTCACTCAGGTTCTCAGGTTTGATTCCATTTCAGTACTTTTTCCATTGTCCTCTGGATTTCATTAATTCTGATGACAAGTCTGTTGTAATTTGTAATCCACATCATTTATCATTTCATTCTTTATCTTTGGTTTTCAGCAGTTTGAACATGAAAAGTATAATTTTTAAAAAATGCTTATCTTTTTGGGCTTTTCTAAGCTTTGTAGATCTGTGGTTTGATGTCTTTCACTATTTTGGGAAAAGTGTTGGTAAGTATTTGAACGTATTAATATATTTTATGAACTTATTTATTTTTCTCACTTCTGATTCCGAATTAATGAAATTAAGTTAGATAATTTTGAAGAGTCACATATTCTTTATGTGAACTGTTAGGATTATTTTCTTGCTTTTTTTGTGTGTGTTTATATTTGGGTAATTTCTATCAAAATCAGGTCACCAGTTTTCCCCCTTAACTATGGTGAATATAATGACAAGTCTACTAAAGACATTCTTCATGCAATTGACTGTTTTCTTCTTACCTTAGCATACCAAGCATATTTATTTTTTTCTATTAGAGACTTTGGCATATTGATAAAAAAATTTTAAGTTCTTGTGTGATAGTTACGGGAGTTGGGTCACTTCTGAGACTAGTTTTACTTATTGATACATATTCTTAAAGTGAGATACTTCTTTGTATATTTGTGTATATTTTTAAGGTCTTACTGAACATTACATAGTCTATTTAGAACAGTAGGGGGATGGAGGCACATAGTATTCATGCCTAAAAAGAGAATGCTTCTGAAAGCCATGTGTGGGTGTGAGTCCAGCCAGGTAAGTGCCAGGGCTTGTTCAGTGCACCCATGTGTTCAAGTTCCACAAGTACTGCCTCATGCTGGGATTCTGCAACATTTTCCTTATAATTCTGTCAGTGTTCTCTGTGTGTTCATGTATGTTTTCTGTTCTTGTTCCTCAGACATGGATGACATAGGGCGTGGCTCCTGTGAGGTTCCTGCTCTTTCCACAGCACTCAAACACTATTGGTTGGTGCACACAGCTTCCCTGTCTATTGCAGTGCACCACTGCACTGTGGTAGTGGAAGATCTTCTACTGTTTAGGTCCATCCAGCTTCACTGATTTAGGCCATGTATGCCTGGGTTTCAGGACTGGGGATTTACCATTGATACTTTCCTTCATGGGCATGGCAGCCAAACTGTCTTGCTAGTTTTCCTGTGTGAGATTTTTCTGCTCCTTCCTCTGTAGTTTGTGAACTTGAATGGTATTTGTGAAGAATCTTTTGCCCGGATGATGGAAGGTTTAACCTATCTTCCCACAGCAACAAAGGAACTTCATATGGAACCTGGGAATAAAAGGTTTTGCTGTCCCCTTGTTCCCAGAATCTTAGACTTTAGTGTTCACTTACTCCTTTCCTATTGTAGTAGCCCCTGGGCTAGGAATGTGGGTTAGTGGGAGAGTGCTTGCCTTCCTATTATAATAGCCCTTTCCTCAGGATCCAGGCTGGTAGTGGACTCTCCTGCCTCATGTCTTTCCTCTGATCATTTTTGTGAACACCTGGTAGAGTGAGTACACATCCTTTCTGTTTGTGGCTCCCAGTATTGTATAATGCCCACAGTCAGCCTTCAAACAATAATTTACCGCCATTTTTATCTGCTGTGTGGCACCCATCCCTGCTCTATCACTGAGATCTACCAGTTTCCAACATCTGTCTTCCCTTGGATCTCAGTATTCTTGGTAGCATTGTGTTCTCAGTTAACTGGTAAGTTCCAAGAAAATTGTGATTCTGTGGTACATTTTTGTTGTTGTCAGGTTTAAGCAATTCCATTTTCAATGTTTTACATCCTCCCATTGAAACACTCCTTTATTTGCCTTCTTGGATTCCTTCTTCCTCAGTGTCTGCTTCTTTGTAATTACATTTTGAGTCTTTGTAATTACATTTTGAGTTCATTCTCTTGCCTGACTTCTAAACATTTCATGTTCACAGCTCAGTTATTTGACCTCTTTCCTTCTTTAGCTATACATACATTTTATGTTTATGTGTGTGTGTGTGTGCGTGTGAGTGTGCATGTGTGTGTGTATGTGCGTGCCTGTGTGTGTGTGTGTGTGTGATCTCATCTAGTCTTGGAGTTAAAAAAAAGTATCTATATACTGAAAACCTCTAATGAACTTCACATCTCTATACTACTAGACATCTCATTTGAATACCTAACAGACATCTTAATTTAACATGTTTAAAACAAGATCTTCCTCCAACAAACCTGTTCATCCTCCAGACTTCCCAAGCTTAGTAAGTGCATTCTCAGTAAGGGTCCTTTGATTCCATCAGATTAAAAAACTTGGGGTTATACTTGGGAACATCTCTCAGACCTAATATCTAATCCATCAACCAACCTTGTTACCTATCCTTCAAAACATATCTAATAGCTACTGCTATTCCCAATTTCTACTGGAATATTATGGTAGAGTTCTGCGTTCTATTTTTCTGCCATCCTCCCCTAAACAGTCTATTTTCACTACTGTAAGACAAAGCAACAACAATAATAATTAACAATGTAGTTTTGTATAGGCTATACTTCTCTAGCTCATTTGCAAAATAGGAATGTGAATAGATTTCTAAAGTAGTCCCTTCAAAGTTTCTGCTTCCTAGTTATTCAATTAAACTTTTGTTTAATTGAATTGTTTCAAAGGGATTTTGCAGATGTAATTAACTTACCAAATTAAAATAGTTGTATTAACTGGGTGGTCTTACCTGATCACATGAGCCTTTTAAGAGCAGTATTTCCTCTATCTGTTGGCAAAGGAATCACTCAGAGGTTTGAAACGTGGAAAGAGTTCAATGCATCATTACTAGATTTGAAGATGGAAAAGCCTGAGCCTTACAAACACTAGGACCTGAATTCAGCCAAGAGCATGAATTAATTTGGAAAAGAATTCTTCCCTAGGGCTCTCAGAAAAACGCCAATATAATTCATGCCTGATTTTCATTTCAGCCCTTCTAAATCTTCTGGTAATTCTGAGCTACAGAGCAATGAGATAATGAAAATCTGCTTTTTTAAAAAATTACTGAATTCATGGTAATATTGTGCAACAACAAAAATGTATAAGTAATAATGAGAACCTAGTTCATCTTGTTACAATTGCTCATTTTAAACGTGGTCCTTTTTGATGCTCTAGTGGTTATTCCACATAGCCTTGCCCATCGATTACTGAAGATGTGGAAGCATCTAGAAATCCCAAGAACTGGTTCCATCTTTACACAAAAAGCCAAGATGTTGACATCAGATACACTCCCCCCAAGATAGGAAAATTCTACACAAACTCTATTTTTTCCTTAAGTAAAGGCAAAATATTTAATTTTCCCCTCAAAAATCAATATTTGATTTTTATGTGGAGCTAGATGTAATGACCCTGCTAATGTCTAGTTCAATAAATTGACTCCATTCTTCAAACCTGGCAATGGCTTCAGGCTACCAAAGTATAAGACGTATTCTACAAATATCAAAGGCTCAGCAAATGTATTTTCCAAAATGCTAAACCTAGAATAGTTAGGCACAAACTTGTTGCTGCATGTTGTGGTGCCATCTTGGAATCATGAATTCTTCTTTTTCCTGGAAAGGGACAGAGATCATGTAGGTCTGGGACCTTCCAGAAGCCATGTAGCCAAAGACCTAACACAGAACCAATTTATGGTTTTCAGTAGCACTTAGGACCTCAGCAACTGACATTGTTTTCTCTGATTTTAAGATCTGAGGAACTACGAGCAAAAGGAGCATTTGTTTCATGGTCTAACAGTTTGGCCAGTAGCTCAGATGAACCAGTTCTTCAGAGATTGTGAAGAGAATACAGTTAAACTTAGCTGGAACTAACAACCCCACACTATACAACAATGATGCTATCATTTAGTTTTCATCATTCTTTGTGCCAAATACTGTGCATGTACTTTATATTATCTATTTCATTTGTGTCCCAGCCTCTATGGTATACATCCATTGTCACCCTCTTTGCAAATGAGTACAGTACTTTGGGGAGGAAAGGCCCTTGACTTAGATGGACCTAGGTGGAGCTGAGACTACAGGTCATATTTTTTCTGATACCAAGACTCTTACACTTTGACTTCGCCATTATTATTGTTGGCCATTGGATTAGTAGTTATCGTTAGCATCTTATCATTTTTATGAGTGACCTCTAAAATGGCCTCAATAATCTCTGCTCATGATATTTGTGTCCTTTCCTGTTGAATGAAGACTGACTACACCTCAAGAGTGCATTTCAACAATGGGACACTGTAAAGTGGTGGCTGCGACTTGCTATTCTGTATTAGAAGAGGCCATGGCCTTTGTCTAGGATACTCCTTCATCCTCTTGTTTCAGAAGCCAGATGAGGTCAGACAAGTCAATAGAATAGTAACCAAAGCTCTGCATAGACAGTTAGTGAAAACTTGACTTGCCAGCAACCCCATGAGGGAGCTGGAAAGTATGTTTCTCTGAGACTGGCTTTGAGAGGATCACAAATGCTGCAGTCACCTTGATTGCTATTTTCTGAGAGACCCTGAGCCAGGACTGTCCAGCTAAGTGACTCTCAGATTCCTGAGCTACAGAAACTGGGATGCAGAATTAAGAATACTTCAACCACTTAGTTTTAGAGTAGTTCATTTTATAGCAACAGCAGATAGCTAGAATATAAGATTAAAATTAATGTCATAGCCATTGCGCATTAGTATTTTACAGTGTAAATAGCTCATTGTAAGTCTTTCCATGAAGCAGCTCATACTGGATTTTCTTTTGGTCAGTCATGGGGGCTTGAACTCTGGGCCTGAGCACTGTCCCTCAGCTCTTCAGCTCAAGGCTAGTGCTTATGTGGTGCTGAGGAATCAAACCTCATGCATGCAAGGCAAGCACTCTACCACTGAGCCAGCTTCCCAGGCCTCATCCTGCAATCTTAGCAACACAGTTCAATACTGCATTTTAAGGTGAGGAAGAGAAGTAGAGAAATCAATGTACTGGGTCCAGAGCCTTACACATCTAAGTTCCATCTCTGAAAGTAAGACCTTAGCTAAGTTCATTTATGCAAGATGGCTCCGTGTCTTTCATTCTCTTTGGACCAATGGAAGATGATTTCCTTAATGTATCTTATCCTCATCTTGTGCTGAGTGGTCAGTGAGCCTGTGGGATGTGTATGCTGAGATAAGAATTTGAAGTTCCCTGGAGGACGAAGGAAACAAGTAAGGGAAGTTTCACCACACCAGGTCTCTGTACTGGAATCTACCATATTTACCTACACTTTATCAGCCAAAGTAAGTTACCTGCCAAGCTTCACATCCATCGTGTAGGAAGTGCTTTCTTCCAGGACCAAGAAAAAGAAGGGAGTTGCTGAACAAGAATTTCAGCTCCACGTCCTGATCTATCATTGAGGAACGAGAGCACAAGGTACGTGTGGGGGAGTGCACAGCCTATATGTAGGCAAAGCTGTTTATGGTTTCAAATAGGATAGGTTTTTTTTTTTCATGAAGAAAACCTCCTCCAGTCCGAATAGTCTAAGATTATTATATTCTCTGTTCAACAAAAATAAATTAGAGCTAGCAAAAGAGGGTCCCCTGAGAAAAATCAATAATGTCTGGATTAGTTAGAAAAGGAACACCAACTCCAAACAGCCAGCAATCTATTAGATTTGAATCATTGGAAAGAATAGGAAGGTTGAGAAAAGTGATCACAACTCAAATGAGAGCCAACAGGAAATGAAGACCCAATAAAGTGTTTTTACCTGAAGAAGGCATCATGAGCTTTCCAGGAAGAGAAGTCTTTGGCCTAGGCACCAATCTGCAGTGGTTTTTCTGGGGCTATAGGAGCCACCATGGTCTCCCACCCTCGGTCTCCCCCCACCCCCCCTTTCAGTCTCTGTTCCTTTCTTTTTCTTTGGTGTATGTTAGGGTTTTGTTGTTGTTTTATTTTGTTTTCTTTGCTACTATTAAGTCCAAGGTTTTTTTTTTTTTGCCAGTCCTAGATCTTGAACTCTGGATCTAGACTCTCTCCCTGAACTTTTGTGTTCAAGGCTAGTACCTTACCACTTAAGTCACAGCTTTTTTTAAAAAAAAAATTGTAGTTTAATGGAGATAAGAGTCTCACAGACTTTTCTGCTCAGCCTGGCTTTAAACTTTAATCCTCAGATCTCAGCCTCCTGAGTTGCTAGGATTACAGGCATGAGCCACTGATACCTGGCCATTGTCCAAGGATTTTTTGATGTACATGATTGCTGATAATCATCTTTGATGTAATAGTCCTTCCTATATTCCAAGGTAGTTAGGAGACTTGCTGCAGACCTCTCTCTATTGGGTTAAGTAAAGCCAATTCTCTTAGCTTTTCCTTGGGGCTTTGGTTTTTATTAGGAAACAATGCAAAAATAGAGGTGAAGAAGTGTAAACATCCTCTTCTCTGGATCATAGGAGTCTTTGCACTTGGGGCTTTTATTCTCATCCTCGACATGTAAGATCTTCCGCTAGAACACATGACTGAGTACTTCGCTGGATGAGTCAGAGATTGAGAAGAACCTCTTTCAGTGTCTGTGCATGGTGCTTGGAATGTAGGACTTTCTATAATCCTCTTAGCATCTCTGAGAGCAGATATCACTCTGCTCTAGTTGTAGGCAAGTAAATCCAGTCCCACCATGGTTTATGCCCTTTTCCCAGTCACACAACTAGGAAGGTGCAGAGCTAGGGGTCTGCACCTGTGTCTCACTAAATTCACCACCTTCCCCTCATTTGCCCAACAATGACTGCTTCACTAGTGGTTCACCCCTGCCCAAGCCCACCAAATCTGGGCCAGAACAATCAGAACAGTAAAAGCCCTACACCTTGGTTATTGCAACACATCTTGCTTTACTTTTCACAGAAGGCCAGCTTCGTGTGTGACCTACTCAGCTCACTGTGAGAACAGCATACCTGTACTATTGGGATACAACACAATACATTTTTGTTGAGTGGTTTTTTTATTCCCCTAATATTTATTTATTTCTGGGCATGCAGGATCTGCAGATGGTAGACTATTTAAAGCATTTTGAATAATAAAGAGCAGAAGCCTTGGGAGTCAGAAAAACTTCATAGCTGTGTGACCTTACGCAAGTCACTAATCTCTTTGATCTTCACATTCCACGTTTTTTTTTGTAAAGAGATTATATAAATAGTTCCACATCACATTGTGCACACTGCACCATGCTTACTCGTGAAGCTGGCAATAGGAGAAGAAAACTTTGAGCCAAGAAGGAAACAAAATCCCTAGGCTTTCTTTCCATGGATTAATAGGTACCTACTTCATGCCTGTCCCCCAACCTTTAAAACAGAAGAAACAGAAACTTACACTGAAGAAAAATAGGAGATACGATGACAGAAGGTGAGACATCGCAACAAATGGCTAGAAATTTGAAAGTTAAGAAAATCAGCAAAACAAAT
Organism: Dipodomys ordii; assembly: GCF_000151885.1. Lineage (NCBI taxonomy): Eukaryota > Metazoa > Chordata > Mammalia > Rodentia > Heteromyidae > Dipodomys > Dipodomys ordii. The sequence goes on from NW_012267298.1 coordinate 7,463,845, forward strand.
TCAAGTTCAAAGAATCTGACCATTAAAAAGTAGGCTGTTGTGCTCCCACGGAAACTCTGAAATTGGAAAATGTGGTATAGAGAAAGATGAGAAGGGAAATAGGGGACTCCCCAGTCTCCATGAAGAGCATACATGAAGAACATGATATCTGCATCCCAAACAGGCATGTCTCTATTTTCCCCTCCCTAGAAAAACAGCAGTTTTCTTGCAGATGTGGCTCTAGATACCAAGACATGAGGAAAAGCAGAGGAGTGAGTATAAGAGAGAGCCTTGTATCACTATCACCTCTACTGCTGGGCTTTAAGAGAGTAGACAAGATAGATGTCTCCAAGGAAAATGCCTGTAGACATGTGCAGCTTTCATTCCACTAAGAGCCTACTGGAACTCTGCCAGGGGTCCTACAGTGAGCAGAAGAGTTGCTGATGAGGCCTCTGCAGACCCAGAATGTCACTGCATGTTAGCGTCTCATTCCTAAATATCATCAGACAAAACAGGATGGCCATGCGTTTGTAGCCAACCTCCAATATAGAAAGCAGACCAAAAACAGAGAGGAGGTGGAGGTAACTAAAGGCTGGAGGTGGGGTTCAATGGCGCAGCAGGACTGAGGGAGAGTCAGCCGGAAAATAGAACCCAACTGGGTGGTTAGGGAAAGACAGCGACACCTTCAAGAGACAATGCCCGGTTTCTTCCTGAAGACCTGGAGTCAAAGATCACAGCCTTGATGAAGAGGAGGTCCCTGAAGACCCTAGAGCAGCCCCGTGCAGTGGACAGGCACCCCTCCCCACCTTAGGGTGAGGTGGGCAGTGATACAAACAATTACGAGAGCAGACGAGACTCACCCAGAAGGGATGTGAAAGGGGACACTCAAAAACACTGGGAGTGGACTACCAATTTCCAGGTCCCCCTCTCACTCTCTTGCCAAGAGGTCTGGCCTTCCCTCCTCCTTGTCCAGGAAGCAGGTGATCCATACCTCACTTGGCCCAAGGTGGCTCTCTCAGCTGGGAGTCCTAGTTGGGGGTTTATATCAACGTGCCAATAGCCAAGAGGCTGTTACACACATCTGCTTTGGTACCTTAACTTCACTTCCTTCTTTTTTATTTAAATTTCATTGTAAAGGTGATGTATAGAGGGGTTACAATTACATAAGTTAGGTATTGAGTATATTTCTTTTTCTACAGTGTCACCCCTCCCTCATTTTGTCCCAGTTTTCTCCCTCCCAGCACCTCCCCTCCCCTCCAGGTTGTATAGTTCATTTCCTACATTGTGTGTAGTGAGTGTCACGGATGAATTTGTTTACCCTTCATCCCACCATTTCTGTGTTTCACCTTCCCCTCCCCAAATCATAATATCACTTTCAAATAAGCTTTGTTTCTGATCCCACTTCTCTTGTCTCATAATTCTTCCTTTGGTGGGGAAAAGAAAGAACTTCACACCTTAGCTTATATCAGTATTATCCTTAAGTAGGCCTAAGAGCCTAGGTTTGTTCCCCAGCAACATCCACTCCTTCCCCAAATGGGGAGGAAAAAGAAAGAAACGCCACAAAAAACATAATCAATGTGAGAATGAGGATAAAACAGCAAAATAACTAGAATTAATATCCCTAGAGATAAAAAAAGAATGCAGTGTATCTGCGAAATAGGCACAGAATGCCGTAGAATCCTTAAAAATCTTCAAATGATGGAAAACAGTGTTGTGAGTTTAAAGCACGATGTCAGAAATATCACTCAAAAGAAGTCATAAGATTAAGCAAAGGAAATTGAAACCGTTCAACAGATTGTTAATACAGACAGAAATAAAGGGAAAAAAAAACAAGAGAAAGCTAATGGATCAATCCAGAAAGCCTATCGATTGAGAGCCAAAACAAGCAAACAAACAAACACAAAAAACCAATTTCTTTCAAGTATTTCTTCTTCTACAAAGATGGAGTGCATGTACTTTCTCCAGTTCTTTTTACGATGAACAATTAGAAAACATGAGAATTGCATAAAAAGCAAACATCTTAAGATTCTGAATGCTGGAAAGAACCATGTAGAGCAGGAACTGAACACCAGAAGGCTGAGAAACCTCAGCAGTTTTTTTTAAATAAGAGAAATACATGGACAATGTTTGGCAACTTTAGGATGAAAAAAATATAATAACCAAGATAAAAAGCTCAATGAGTAGGCTCTAACACAGGATGGAAGAAGCAGAGGAAAAAATCAGTGACCGAAAAGAATCATAGAAATTATGCTATATGACCAGCAAAGAGAAAATGGAACTGACTGTGTGACTAGTAAGAAATAAGAAATATGATATGTCATCACTATCCCAGTAGAGGGAAAAGGAAATGGCTGAAAATTTACTTAAAGAAATACTGGCTACAAGTGGAAAAGTGTAGGCTAATAGGGAAAAATACAAAAAGAAATAATAGCTATAATATCCCTGAATTTTAGCAGAAGAATCGGGAGAATCTGAGATTGACAAAAGCAATCTGCACATTCATGAGAGTGAATCCAAATAAGATAAACCCAAAGATGTCCTCACAAAGACAAGACATAACTAAACTTCTAATATGTAAAGACAAGGAGGAAAGATCTCTTAAAAACAGCCAGAAACAAATGCCGCCTTACTCCTAGTAGAAAATAATTCATGCAACAGTGGATTCCTCATAATTTCCTTCAAACATAGTAGAGGCCAGAACACTTTTCAAGCATTGAAAGAAAATAACTAACCTAGAATACATTGGACAAACTTTAGGCCACAGATTACCAATCAGCAATGAAAAGGAGCATAGGAAATAACCTGATTGAATATCCACAGAATTATGCTAAATGAAAAAGAGCTAGCTAGTTTCAATACAAACAACAGAACAAAAGCCATCGATAACGCCTTTTGAAAAGAACAAAGTTTGGGATTTTAAAAGAAAACGAAAACAGAAAAAAGAACAACTCCCATCCTGAGATTTTTCTTGACTTGGCTCACCATAAACATAATTATAGCACTGGAACAAAATAATGAATACTGATTTAGCCCCCCAAAAGCCAAAGATGTAATGGAAAGAAGGAGATAGTATGGATGAAATTTTCTGTAGAGTCACCGTGAAAGTGTTACTGTGTGTATTATATGATAGATTTTTATAGCACCCCAAATTGAGAAAGTAAGAACCCTAGAACAACAAACATTTCAGATTAAAATCTAATGTGTGTGTGTGTGTGTGTGCGTAGAGAGAGAGAGAGTTTTTGTGTGTGTGTGTGTACTTGGGAGAATGCATAGTATACAACTAAGAAGTTATAGTTGGTTTACTTTTGTGGATAATGATGGAATCATTCACTACTGGTTTGACTGTCAATGTAGTGATTATAACTTTAAAGCCATATATATGTATTACATTGATTATGGTAGGAGAAAAACAAAGGAGGAGGCAACAATGCTTGATAAGAAATGTACTCATTACCTTGCTTATGTAACTGTAACACCTCTGTACAGTATTCTCACATCAAAAAACTTATTTAAAAAAAGTAAACTTAAAAAATTGAAAGGAATAATGTGAATGAATTTTTTCTTTCATCTATGTGTTCTATGGAGATAGGTTGGGTTGGGTCATATCCAATCTCTTATCTGTGAATATCTTAGAAGACCTAGGCACATTTTCCACAGAATTCCTGAGCATCTCCATTCCCCATCAGTATTAGTAGTAACCATAGTAACATCATTAAGTGCTCTAATATCTGGAGCCTGTGAAGAACAAGAGGGAAAGATGGTGGATGTGCTCTGCTGTATTTCTTCTTGGCTTTTCTTTTGGCTCTTTGCCTTTGTGAAGATGGAAGATTTGGGACTGGCTAATAGTGCAGATCCATGTACCACCTTAATGATCCTGTTTTTCTTCTTTATGACCTGCTGAGGGCTGAGTGACTGAAAAACAAGTGTGTTAAAATGCAGCCTCCAGCGTAGTTATACCAACAAAGAAGAACAGGAGGAAAAATCAGCTCCCACAGATGGTTTTTAAATCGGATCAAAGGAGGAGTCATTTATTGCTCCCTCTGCTCGGTACAGGCTAAGATTTCTGATTTGCACCATGCTGTTCTCATAATTTGAAGGTTTCTGCCAACAGGTAGATAATCTTTTACGTCTTGTGAGCTGAAAGTTCACAAAGCCTCAGCCACCTTGCCCATGTGGATACAAAGAGCATTACCATTTTACTGATGGAGAAAGTGAAACTTAAATACATTCGTCCCATCTGGCAAAAAAATTAATAGGGGTCAACTGTATGACCGGGCTTTTTGTGGGCCCTGGGATGCAGAGATCACAGGCAGGATCCTTGATTTCCAGAATTCAAGGTGCTGTAGATAGAGATGCAGACTAAATTCTGAGATGGAGATACACGACATGGGAGGGACTCATTCATCCTTTTTTCATTCATCAATTCAACAGATATTTATTTCAGTCTAAGTGCTAACTTCTTCCTGGATACTGAAGATACATGGAAGAATAAATAACTTAATCCTTGCTTTCATGAAACTTGGAGTCTAGTCTAGTGGTGGTTGAATTTCCTAGGGCAGAGGAAGGCTAAGAATTCTAATGCCCAGGTCATCCCTACAACTACTAAATCTCTAGACATGGAAGCAGTGTGGTAGGCATCAAAACTACCTTAATCGCTACTCTTTTCCTCCCTCAGGGAGCCTGTTGTGTCAAGACTGATTGGCTCAAAAGATCAGACAGACAGGAAAAAGTGTGAAATATGAAACAGTGGTGAGTTGTCATAATAGAAACTCATAGGGTAAGTGACAGGGAATTTAGGGAGTAAGGGCTCTGTATAAACCACATTGGCCAGTGGAAGCTTCTTTGAGGAAGTGGTAGCTAATGTGGTACCTGGAAGATAAAGGTTTGGAAAAAGCATTGTAGGAAGAGAAAAGAACTTATACTCAGATTTGGTTTTGGAAGGCCAAGCCAGATGCCTCTGCTGAGCCTGCTTGTCTATTCAGCAGAGCTAGCAATAGTCTTTCCTTCCTTCCAGCTGTTGTGAAGCTGTGATTGACATTGGACATCAAGATCTTATGGCCTGAAAAAGGGTAGAAGTAAGAGCAAGCCACACATTACAAACAGGATAAGGCAAAGCTCCTCTACTGAGACCTCACCTCAAGCTGGTTTATTTGAGCTGAAGAAAGCTAGCACTGACCAGAAGTAATGACGCTGTTTGCTTAAACAAAAGAAGTGTCAGACTTTATGGGATAAAATATTCAGGGGATAAAATTGATTAATTACTAGTTAATCATGGGCATGGCTTTAAAAGGTACTTTTCTTCTTGTACACAACATCCTGCTTTTGTACTTGGTATGGTGACTTAACCCAGGAACAACAACAACAACAACTACCACTACTACTACTATTCACACACACACACACAGACACACACAATCTTAACCTTGGATTTCACAATTGCTTGGCTAATACTCTACCACTTGACCCATGCCTTTACCCTGACTTACTGCTCTTAACATAATATTTTCCAGGTCCATCCATTTCCCTGCAAATGACAAAATATTATTTTTCCTGATGAATGAGTAAACTTTTATTACACACACACACATATTCACATATTACTTCACTTAACACAATATTTTCCAGGTCCATTTGTTGCCCTGAAAATGACATTATTCTTCCTAACGAATAAGATTCCATTACATACACTCACACATAATCCACACATATACACTGTATTTTCTTGATCCTTTCATCCATTGAAGGGTATCTGAACTGTTTCCCTACCTTGACCATAGTAAATAGTGCAGCAATGTATGTGTGTGTGTATTAGTACTGAAATGTCTATGTTAATTCCTGTCATTTTGTTTGATTCTTTCCTACTTTATATTTGCTTATTTGCTCATCTGGTGGGATTTGGGATTCATTTATCTATTTTGTCCCTATTTTCATGTGCCTTCTTTTGTGTGATTTCTTTGACTATTTTCTATAATTCAAGTTTAATTGACATATTGCTTTATTTTTTAAACTTATGGTAGAAGGTTTTTATTTGTTTCTCAATTATGAATGATGGCTTTGCTAGGTAGATTAATCTAAGTCAGCAGTGGCTCTCCTCCAGGGCTTCTAATACATCACTGCATGTCCCCCTTGCTTTTAAGGTTTCTGGTAAGAAATTTTCTGTTATCTTGATAGGCTTAACATAATACATGACTTGGAACTTTCACTATTCTTTTCTTATACTGCACACTTTATGTTTTGACTATGTTGTGTCCTGGAGGTTCTTTTCTGGTCCTGTGTTATGGGAAAAGACTACTGTACTGTTTCTTTTTCAAGATTGGGGAATTGTCTTCTATTATTTTATTAAATATTTCTTTCTATCCCCTTAGATTTTACTTCTTATCCTATGCTCATCATTAAGTTTGGTCTCTTAATAGTGACTCAAAAGTACAGCCCTTTTCAACTCCAATTCTCTTCAGTTTTTCCCTAGTTTTTCATTTGCCTATTATGTTACCTCTACGCTCTCTTCAATTCCTGATATTCCATTTTCAATTTGGTCCATTTTACTGGAAAGACATTCTAGAATATTTATTTGACTTTTATGAGTTTTACATTTTCTGGATTTAAGTTTTAATCATTTTCACACCTGTGTGTCTTTGTTAGATCCTTCTTTCATAGCCAACCATGTCTACGTCATTTTACTCAGACATTTATCTGTATTCTCTTTGAGTTCTGTTGTCAGTATTCGTATGTCCTTTAAATTCATTTTTGATACATGTCCTCCTTCATTTCACTGATCCATCTTATAATCCTGCTTTAGGGCTTGTTGTTGGGCTTTTTCTTCTATATATCTTCCATTCTAGTGGGGTTGTTGATCTTTAGAGGTGTCATGTTACCTTGTTTTATTTTTTCATATTTGGGCTTCTGCATTAAGATGTATAAGTCTAAGGTCAGTTTATTGGTTCAATGTGTTAACTACCTGTAGCCTTTCACTGCTTTTTTTTTTCTAGTATAGGGATTGAACTTGGGGCCTTGTGCCTGCTCATCTAGCTTGCTCTAGGCTTGCACTCTATTGGTTGAGTCATACCTCTGCTTACTTGTTCTCTGATCTGATGTGTCCCCAGGCCTCAGGCAGGGCTGTGCAGTGGAAGCCTCGCAGGGTAGTTTCTCCCCGTTGGATGTAGGGCCAGTCTTTTGCTCATGTGCTCAGGGTCTCGGGTCTGGTCCCTCAGAGCTGCTCACACACATAAGAACCAGGTTAGGTCTCTTATATGGCTTTGTATTTTGGTTGGTGTTATTTGTGAGTTGAGATGAGACTGGTTATAGAAGCCATTGCCGGTTGAATGGTGCTTTGCAATCACAGTCGCACTAGTCTGTACCAGTTCCCTGTTCTTTCCCTCTGTGCAGAAGCTGGATTGCCCACAGGGTGTTCCCCTATTGTTCCTGATAGTGGGAGGGGGATGAGTAACTCACCGAGTTTCTCTACTTGTAGGTCTTTGTTCTTTTAGACCTAGCTTAGCAGCTTGTTCCTCTGTAGGATGGCTGAGACTGGAGGATATTATGGGAGCCCTGAGTCCTGCTCTCCGAGCATTGAGTCCTGGTAGCAAACCTCCAAACCCACCTGTGATTCCTAGTTCTTGAACAGTCTGCCAGCCAATGTCTGGTGCTGTCTATACTCAGGCATGAAGATCTAGGCAAGGAGGGCTGGGTCTCTTATCTCAGGACCTTCACTGCCTGAACTACTCGTGCTTCTCTGAATTTTCAACCTGTGTCTAATCTCCCCACTGTTCAAGTTCACATATCTAGATATCTCCTTATTATTTCCCGATACCCCAGCCTATGAGTCCATATCTAGGTCTGCCTGGCTTTGAACCACTTGGGAGGAGGTAATATACCTGCTATCTCTGGATGTTGGTAAGTTGTGAGCTCTCCACCAGCAGCAGTGTGTGCCCAGTTTTCCAAAATATCTTTCAGGTAATGGACCTATTCTCATGAGCAGGGCATGGTTACCAACAGGTCCCTCAGCCTCAGATGGCAGTCTGCAACCTGAATCCCAGGGCCCTGAGTGACCCAGGTTTCCTAAGTCCCTGCTATTGTCTGTCCTCTAGGCTTTCCAGTTGTGGGTCCATCCAAGCTGATCACTCTGTAGTCCAGGCTGTTCACCAGTGAGACTAATGGACCCAGGCCAGGACTGCTGACTATTGATGCCCGACCTAAGATCTTCCTCTCTGTCTGCCTTTGATGGCCACCTGCTACCTGGATGTGCCAGCCTTTCTGATCACCAAATGTTCCTTAGTTCCCAGGCAGTCTCAAAGGGTGACTCAGTCCCAAAGCCTGCCAGGCAGCCTTCAATGCAAACTGATATGTCTCCCACTAGCGAGGTATGTAGTATACCACGAGAGGTATGCATGTGTTTTGTATTTTGGAAAAATAGTGAAGTCCTGGCTGCCGTGTGGTGGCTTCTTTGGCCACCCCACGAGGGCTGGAACTAGTTGTTGTCTTTTCTGTGATATTTCTGCTTCAACATACTTGTAGCTATTTGGTTCTTCTGTGATTCTTGGTGCTCTTCCTCGCTTTTTCTTTGTTTATTTTGAATTCAATCTCTTCTTTGTTTCTCAGACTTTTGGTATGCATGGAGTCTGATAAAGAAAGTCTCTACTCCGCCATCTTGCTCTTCTCAAGGTAGCTGTTGTTATTCTGTGAATTCTCCTTCTTCCGTTGCTTTATTAATGCTTAGACTTTTCTTTTTTAGTTAGTTTTCACTTGGGTTGATCAGTGTCCAAAATGTTAGCTCAACTTTTGTTTCATTTAATATTAAAAGCTAACAATTTCTTTATGCTGGACAGTATTAACTATTAATTATAGGCTGATCTCTCTGTCTGTGAACTACCTGATAATATTACATAAGTCATCTCATCTCACCAGGGTATCCACCTACGTTATCTGCATTTTAGAGTGGTGGAAGCCAAGACTTAGTGAGGCTCAGTAAGATGATGAGGTTGTGAAGCGTAGAAGAGGCAGAGATGGGTTTGGAGAAAGATGGCTCTGATGGAGAGCTCCAGCACTCAGTTCCTCTGACGTCCTCGATGCAGGCCCTTGTGTTAGGCGTTGGGTAGAACCTATGCCAAAGGAGCTCTCATAAAATTACAGAGAGCTGTCTCACTTGGATTGCTGTCTAGCAGTCCTTCCTATCCCTCTACATTCCCCACCAAGGAAAACCCCCCCAGAGAGCATCACTTTCAGCCCTTCTTTTTGTTCTGCCTGTATTGAAAATCACAGCTCATTTAATGCTAGGTACTGCTTCTGATTCACCAGCATGATGCTTTTATGAATATTTCGGTCCGGAGAGTTACTCTTGAAAGTTTAATATAGAAATGCTTACATTTCCTCAGGGCCAAGCTGTGACTTTGATGTATCTATGTTGCCTGCTGGTATTTTCAGTGTCCTTGTTTTTTAAAGTATACCTGGTCTTTCCTGATTGCATGTAAAGGTAAGTTGCAAAGTCAGGAGGAAGAGAAAGCTCGTGTTGCAGGTGTCAGGGGCGTTCTGAGATGGCCGGTACCCCCGATTTGGACCCATCTCCCCAACTGGGCTTTTTAGGGTTTTATTTGCTTGAAAGTGACAGAAAAATTAATTCCAAATCTTAAGCCAACAGAAACCATATTCGCTTTCGTAAAAGTAAAGTACAAGGGGATGGGATTAGGCACAACACATGTAGAATTTCAAATAACATCCTATGAAGCCTTTATTTCTCCTTTGCTTTATTATGCCCATTTATTTGTTAGTTTCTATGCACTCTAAGTCCAGCAGAAAAAAGAGAGAAGGCATTTTAGGTTCCTTCCAAATGAAGGTTACCTCTCTATCTCTCAATATGATTGTGTATATGCGGGTTAGATGGGGTTTGGGTGGTGATAACTATAGGTATGGGAGCACAGCAGTTCTCTGTTAGTAACTGCACAGATTTTTTAAAATTTATTTTATTTATTTGTGAACATACTGTACAGAGGGGTTACAATTACATGGGCAGGATAATGCGTACATTTCTTACCAAGCATTGCAGCCTCCTCCTTTGTTTACCCTTCACATCCCTTCCCAGCCCCCCCCCCCCCCAGTCCCAATCCTTCTCACCCCCCACCCCCGCACTGACATTGTAAAGCTTGTTATGGTCCGCCTGTATCCTTAAACGACTTGTTTTTCCCCATCTCCTCCACAAGTTATACTGACATCAAATATAGTGAAAGCAGGGGTTATACTGTGGGGGAGGGACATACAAAGCAACAAAGAAATAATCTTATAAATGCGTTAGAAACACATGCATGAAAGAAAAAAACATTAAAATACATATCTAAGGGTTCATTTTCCTAACATCACATTATCTGAGCTTTTCCGCTTGACTCATGCATATACTAGATATTGCAAATAAGGAAAACCATGGGGCCTATGTTTCTTTGGGCCTGGCTTACTTCGCTTAATATAATTTTTTCCAAGTCTTTCCATTTCCTAACAAATGGGGCAATGTCATTCTTTCTGATGGAAGCATAGAATTCCATTGTGTATATATACCACATTTTCTTGATCCATTCATCTACTGAGGGGCATCTGGGTTGGTTCCATATCTTAGCTATGGTAAATAATGCTGCAATAAACATAGTTGTGCTGGTAGCTTTAGTGTGGTCTTGTTTGTAAACATTTGGGTAAATGCCCAAAAGTGGAATTGCTGGGTCATAGGGGAGTTCTATGTAGAGTCTTTTGAGGAACCTCCAAAATACTTTCCAAAGTGGTTGAACAAGTTTACATTCCCACCAACAATGAAGTAAGGTTCCCTTCTGTCCACATCCCCTCCAGCATCTGTTGTTGTTAGAGTTCTTGATTTTTGCCATTCTAACTGGAGTGAGGTGGTATCTCAATGTTGTTTTGATTTGCATTTCTTTTATGGCTAGGGAGGTTGGAGCATTTCTTCATGTGTCTATTGGCCATCCTTCTTTCTTCTTCAGAGAAGTTTCTCTTTAAGTCTTTCGTCCACTTGTTTATTGGGCAGTTGTTTCTTTGAGGATTTGTTGTTGGGGGATTTAATTTTTTGAGTTTCAGCTATACTTTAGATATGAGACCCTTGTCCGTTATATGGCTAGTAAAGATCTTCTCCCAATCCGTGGGCTTTCTATTGATCTTGCTAGCTATGTCCTTTGCCATGCAGAAGCTCTGCAACTTTATGCAATCCCATTTGTCCAACCTTTCTTTGATTTGTTGTGTTTCCGGGTCTCTATTCAAAAAAATTTCGGCCTGTGCCAAGGAGACCTAGGGTTTCTCCTATTCCATCCTGTAATGTTTTCAGAGTGTCTGCTTTGACTTCAAGGTCTTTGATCCATTTGGAGTTGATTCTGGTGCAGGGTGATATATGAGGATCTAGCTTTAGTTTTCTACAAGTGATTAACCAATTTTGCCAGCACCATTTACTGAAGAGGTTGTCTTTCTTCCATTCTATTGTTTTAGCTCCCTTATCGATGATTAGATGGCTATAGGTCTGTAGATTCATTTCTGGGTTTTCAATTCTATTCCATTGGTCCTGAGGTCTGTTCTTATGCCAGTACCAAGCTGTTTTGATTACTATGGCTTTATAGTAGAGTTTGAAATTTGGTATTGATATTCCTCCAGCAGTGTTCTTTCCGTTGAGGAGTGTTTTTGCTATTCGGGGTCTTTTATTGTTCCATATGAATTTTTGGATTGCCTCTTCTATTTCCTTGAAGAATGAGCTTGGAATTTTGATAGGTATTGCGTTGAATTTGTAGATAGCCTTGAGAAGTATTGCCGTTTCCATGATGTTAATCTTTCCAATCCAGGAGCATGGGAGGTTTTACCATTTATTAAGTTCTGCACAGATTTTTTTTAAGTTCTAGAATTCATTGTAAGCTTTGGCCAAGGCATTCCCCAAAAGTGTTGAAGATTTTCCAGATGGGTGTCACTCAGTTTGGGATGTCAGCTGGCTTTGTAGTTTAATTTTCTTTTTCTGAGGGATTTGAGCAGGAAGGAAGGAGAGGAGAGAGATTCAGAGAGAGAGAGAGAGAGAGACAGAGAGAGACAGAAACAGAGACAGGAGGGAGAGAAAGACAGAGAGGAACTGAGCATTTTCTGTGGCTAGGCTTTGGGCCAAATATCTGACTCCTGTGTCTTTCCATCCATGCCACTTACTGACCATGGCCTCACCATTACCTACACTTGACAGATAAAGAAACTCAGCCACCATGAAGAAGAACCTGGGTTTAGACTCAAAGTCAGTTGACAGTGAAACTTGTATTCTGAACCCTCCTGCCTAAAGGAAGATACCGTGCCAGGAGATGATTTGGCTGGAAGGCAGCTAATGACTTCCCAAACCTGAATGCTGCATACAGAACAGTAAGCCAAAGTTGGGCTGATCATATGACTTAACTCTCCAAACCTGGACAACTTTGAGATGAAAAGGGGTGTGGTCAATAACCCACATAGCAGATATCCTGCTGGGATGCCTTTGAAACAAGTCATTCCCACCAAAGGCAAACAGGTGAGGACCAGAGGAAGACTGCTACCCCTCTCTCTTTGTTCTGCGAGACTTAGAGTGGAGCAGAAACTGATAAAGAAATGGGCATAATAAGGCAAAGAAGAAAGCACAGGATCCAAATCGCTGAGCTGGGAGGCTGGCCTGCTGCCAGTCTCTCCAGGCTCGCACCACTCTCCAGCTCACGGCCAGTCTCTCCAGGCTCGCACCACTCTCCAGCTCACGGCCAGTCTCTCCAGGCTC
>NW_012267298.1:7476621-7541262 GCF_000151885.1 Dipodomys ordii
GCCAGTCTCTCCAGGCTCGCACCACTCTCCAGCTCACGGCCAGTCTCTCCAGGCTCGCACCACTCTCCAGCTCACGGCCAGTCTCTCCAGGCTCACACCACTCTCCAGCCCACGTTGTCATTCCTGCACGGCTCCCTTCCTTCCTGAGTTCCAGGTCCTCTCCAGTGCGGCTCCCTACTGGTGCTGGGGTGGAGGAGGCATTGCCAGCAGCACCCATCCTGAGCCAGCACACGAGGACACCATCTTCTCCTCAAATCTGTTGATTCTCAAAGACACCCTGTCCTCGCTTCTCCATCTGGACTGTCCCTCTGTGCCTGGGCCAAGAGATGGGGTGGGAATAGAGATGCTTTCCTGTGCCAAGTGCAGGAAGTTCTGTGGTATTGGGAGTCTTGTCCCCATCGGCCTGCCCATGTCTGTCCCTTCACCAAGACCCATGTTTATCTGTTCAGTCAATAGTGTACTAATCACCACTTAAATTCCCTTTATCTTTATTGATAAACAACTCTGGGTTAGGACCTCTGCTAAGTGCTGGGACCAAGAAGAGAATAAGGCACATGTTCTCAGTTCTCACAAACCTCACAGACCACTGAAGGAGGCAGAGAGCTCCACTTACCCAGTCCAGGGGTGCTGGGAGCAAGAGGAAGGGCATGGCCATTTCTATCTAGGCATGGAGCATCAGTGACAGCTTCTTAGATGGAGAACAAGTAGTACTGGGCAGTCACATCCATTTATCTCCCGAGTACCCACTTCCCTATTCATTTAAATAGGTTTATATCTAATGAGCTCTGACAGCTCAATGTAATGGTTTCACTAATATTTAGCATTTTTCTACCTGCTGGCCTTATGCCAGGTAATAAACCTAGGAATGAACATGTACTCATGGAACTTAAAGTCTCCTGAACATGGGCCAATAATTTTGCTAAGCATAATACTCAGCTAGTAGAATGGATTATTACTGCTGATTTTTGAGACATTGCTTCCAAAATTCTGGCTGTTAAATTGGGAAAACAACCATTGGATCTTCCCTGTCAGGTGTGAAGCCACCCGGCTGAACCCGGGAGGCTAGTTCATCAGAAGCAAGGCGCTCCCACGGCTGCGCGGTGGCTTTGAGAGGTGAGGTGTTGAGAGCCAGGCTGGACACTTGGGTAGAGACACATGAATGTCTCAGATAAGTGAACGAACAAGGGTATGTTTAGAGAGGGCAAATGACTCAATGACCAGGTAGGTAACAGGGTGACCGGGATTGGGACAAGAAATGGAGTGTGCATTGAAAAATGCTATAAAGTACATTCAAAGCTAGAATCTGGTTGCAAGCGTTAGCACTCACGCTGACAAGTTTTGACTTTATTTTTATCAACAATTGGAAATGTAGAAGGGATGCTAAGGAATTGTTACATTTAAGTTTATTTTTGCATTATCTTCATTTTAGTGTGTGTGTGTGTGTGTGTGTGTGTGTGTGTGTGTGCTCGCGCCTCTGTTGGGGCTTGAACTCAGGGCCTTGGCACTGTCCCTTGGTTTTGCACTCAAGGCTAGCACTAGCGCTTTACTCCAGGGGTCTGATAGATAGCACGCTACTGCTCTGGGTGACAGGGGATGGAAAGTGAAGGGAGCTGTTCCTGAGGTAAATGGCTAGTCTGTGTAAAGAGGATGAAATAAAGGAGAACAGAACATTGGGAGTTAGGGGACACATAGTCCATGCTTGGCTCTTTATAGATTAGGAGCGTGGCTTACTAATGACGAGTATTCATGATCATCCCAACTCCACTTCCAAAGTTATTTTCTCAACACCCGTCCCGTGCCTTCCCAAACTCGGGCTCCATTTCTTCCTTCTCACTGCTCCTCCCTCTCCTTTATCAGTGTCCGCTCATGCTCACTGCCTGTCCTGGCAGCCAGCTTGTACCAGCCAAGTCCCCAAAAGTCACTTCCCGCTCCCTGGGGCTCCGGAGGGCAGCCTGCCAGGCGTTCCTTACCGTGTGGCTTCTTGAGCCTCATCTCCAGCATTTGTCATTTCTTCATGGCAAATATGCTGCCCCCTCTTCCTCTGGCTCCTGTCAGATGGTGGTGGCTTCTGGGAATGGCACCCACGTTAGAGGCTCACTTCTCTAACTAATGAATGAGCTGGCTAAGTGCAGAAATGTTTATGAAAATTGTTGATTCATTCATGTTTTTGTCTCTCCCTTGGCTTGAAGAGTTCAACACAATCCCATTCTTAATTTGGTGGCTTTACAGGACACCTGGAATGGACCTAGAGGAGCAGGCGCGGTGACTAGAAGACCACAACCCTTCGTCCTATGTCATACACAGCAGAAGAGAGGAGTTGAGAGAATGAATGAACACAGGAATCAATGAGTACATATGCCTCATAGCAGAGACTGTTGGCATACCACTAGGATGCACTGGGACCCTTCATATCAGGCTTGGCCCCTCTTACTAGCCAGGATCTGCCACTCTGATTTAAACAGTTCTTGGGTACCAAAGCTTCTTTGCCTCCCATACACCAAGGTTGAACGAGTCAAAGACTTCTTGGCCTTTGGTGGTTTGTGACCAATAGCTTCTTTAACTTACATCAGGACAATTGCACCTTTGTTTGGCTTCCTTCTTGTCTTTCTTCCCTGTCTTTCTTTTCAGTTTCTGGGATCACATCATCGATTTTCTCTTCATATGAGTCATACTAAGGTCTGCCTTAGTGTGGTACCCAATCTTAGCCAGATACATCCCAGCAAACAGGCCCACATACACACACACAAAGGAAAAGTGTCAGAAGAAATGACATTGCATCTAAGTCCTGGGTAATGACTAATGTCACCAGGAAGGAAGACTAGAGAAACAGGTAAAGGTAGTGCGTATTTTTAGAGTTCCACACTTTGGGTTCCACCTTGTCAAGGACCAGGAGTCATCTTCCAAGGCTCCCTGAGAGTCCAGCTCCTGGGAGGTGACCTAGACATGTTTGACTTTACCTGCCTGTGGTGACCTTTCTTCCTGGAGCTAGAGGCACAATGCTAAGGACCATATCTGTTTCTCTGACTAGGCAATAGTGGTCTCACCATGCCAGCCTAAAACTGGCATGATGTCATGGCTGTAAACTGAGCGTGGGACCTGTCCCCTCACCTCTCGGTGATCTTCTGAATGCATTCGATTTCTGCTGTATCACATACTCAGCATCCATTGCCTGCAACGACGTTTGAAGAAGAGAAGGGAGGAGGGACTGCCAGGCAGGGGAGACTGTATGCAAAGGCAGGTGGCCCAGCCTAGACTAGAGCCGGATGAATGCCAAGAGCAGTGTTGTTCTCTATTCTGCACTAGCCTTGAGTCAGAGACAGCTCGCTTCTCCAAGGCGTTCAGAGCAGTGGTGGCAGGCGTCATACGCTCCTTGTCCAGAGACATTTCCTCTGAGCTGAGTGGTGAATAGGGTCCCCCGTGAGGCCCTTAGTTTTGAAAAGGGAGGAATGAACTGTGGCTGAAAACCATCTCTTTGGTGGTTGAGAGTCCTGTGTCTCCCGTCTTAGATGAGTAGGATGGGGCTCTTTTCCAGAAGCATCTCTCCTTCCTCCTTTCTATTCTCCAGATCCTTGGTTCCTCTGCCCTTGCCAGGGTCCTATTTCTTCACCTTCTACCCCAACCCCATCAACAAATGCCTTCCCATCTTTCTTAGCCTTGCTGTTGGCTGGTGACTTGGCAGGGTGATCAAGCGAGACAGAAGTGCAGTTTTTCGTGTGACTGAGACTGTCAGAGGCCACCACAGGCCAATACGCAGCTCAGGATGCCAAGAGCTCAGGCTTCTTGTCCTGCCTCTGCCCTGCTGGGCTCAGCCTGCAGCTGCCTGGGCCAGGAGAGCTCTCCAGGCTTCAGCTGTCAAGTTAGTATTCCAGCCAGCAGGAAAGAGAAGGGGCTTAGAAGAACACCTGCTTCCTTAGGAGATGTTTCTGGAAAGTTCCAGAGAACATCTGTGTGGCCAGAAATCAGACATGTGTCTGCATGGCAGAAGGACTAGGTAGTGTAGTCTTAATGTCGTCCCCTAAAAATCAGAGATGAACTCTTAAAGCAGGAAGAGAAAACAAGTCGTAGATGGCACTTTCGTCTCTGGCACAGTGGGAGGGAAGGAAAATGGCCCTAACAGGTCCCGTCTCAGAAAAGCATGGACCTTGCACAGAAGCTTTCTCTTGCCCACATTTATGGTGGAACTGTGGTCGGTGGACAGGTCAGGTTTTGTCTCTTTTCTCTGACTTACTAGCAGCCCATCAGCATAGCTCAGTGCTGGCCATGGTATCCACAGTCAGTGGAGAGCCCTGATCAAAGAAGGGTTGAGGAAGGAAGAGGAGGAGATGAGAAGGAGAAGAAAAAGGAGAAGGAGAAGGAATTCAAACACCTTCTATGTCCACCAGATCTCAAACCTGCTTCCTAGATGAAAACCTCTCTCAGTCTCTAGGTCAGGCTTGCTTGCCATAAAATGTCTCTACACTGCCTTCCTTGGCCCTTACCCCTTCCCCTTTGCAAGAAGTGTCACTCTTGTATAGCCAGCCAACTCCTTCTCTAGCCCTGGAGCCCAGCTGCAAAGTCAACTGCTCATGCATGATACTTCTTTTACCCTCATCTTTTGATTTTACCAAATCTCAAAGAAAGCAAACACAATTTGAGTATTTTCCAAGCTCCCATAGCCTGTACCACCATTGATAGATGTCACAGCATTGTGCACTATGGGTGTGGATGTCTAGCAAAACATGAGCTGCTTTCTTCCAGGGGTTGAATCCCACTAAATTCTAATGCTATCCAAGACTTGACAAATAATAGACACTGTAGATGCCTGGAAGATAGATAGATGGTGGGTAGATGGAGAATAGGTGGGTCAAAATGGATGGATGGATGGGTGGGTATGTGGATATGGGTAAGTAGATAGTTGGATAGATGGATGGGTAGATATGTGACTAGGTTAACAGATGGATGGGTAGATATGTGGATAGATTGATGGATGGGTAAATAGATGGATGGGTAGATATGTGGATAGATTGATAGATGATGGATAGATGGATGGGTGGATAGGTGGTTAGATGGATGGTGTATTGATGGATGAGTAGATGGGTGGATAACTTGATAGATGGATGGGTAGAAGATGGATAGATGGGTGGATGGATAGATGGATGGGTGATGGGTAGTTGATGCTGTAGCCATTTTCTCTGAAAGTTTTGTTACTAATACAACCCATCTTTGAGTATATAGGAAGTTTGACACAATCTCAAATATACAACATAGGTTCTAACCTATAATGTGCAATGTTGGTATGGTTTTTAATATTACTTTCATTATTTTATTCAACATGTAATTATTATACACAGGCCCAATGGACAGCAAAGTGAAAATGTTGAATTCATGTCTTTAAAATGTGCATAACAACTTTGTTATGATGTGTCTGTGAGCAGGAGGCTGGGCCTGAAGTCCCAACTTTGGATTCACATTTACTGAGAATATTACAAGCAAGGCCAATAGGGTGATGATTTGGACCCTCCTGGGATTCACCCATGAAGTCATTCTGGAAAGTTCCCAGGGATGAACAGCTCAGGCTAAGCACTCAGCACATCACATCGTGTGGAGTTGATTGATTCAATGTAGCAGAGACCTCGAGGGGCCACTTGCTGGCAGGAACGGTGCTCACTTGCAGCCTTCGGATGTGATAAGCAGGAGGGAGTATGCATGAGTGAAAACATTCATGGAAGAGCCGATGGAGGCGCAGAGGGCAAGAGAGGAATTGGGGGTAAAAGGCCTGGCATGAAGCTCAGGCACGATTAAGGAATTACAAGAACAAAGCTGTGGCTTCCACGGCCCGAAAGCCAAGAGCAGAAGTCATTCAGGAAGTTCCGGAACAGAGACGAGTGCTTTTTGAGAGAGTTTTCAACTTCACCAGCTCCCAGAGAGTCCCCGGGAGAGCATATTTCACATTGAAATGACATTTTCTCCGTGTGAACAGTACTTTTATCTAATCTCTCTCCTCTTCCAATAGTTAACTTTCATTTTGGCTTCTCCAAGGGTTGTTCTCAGGTATTTTTGACATTTTCCACATGGAGAAATTGAGGTGCCAGGTGACATAAGCTGACCAGGGCCACAGACAGGCCAGACTGAGCCAAAGAATTCTCTATTCTGTTGATCAGGTAAGTCTATTTTCAACTTATTATAAATAAGCTAACTATTGTCAGAATACTGGGGCCTAGGCAAGACTATCTCTTCAAAAGGCTTTAGGGAAATAGTAAACATATAGAAAAGGCCACACCACAGATGTACACTTTGGATTTGTTTTGGCCACCTTGATGTGTATAGGTAGCCAGCATTCAGATCAAGAGCCTGGAGGAAGCCTGGAGAAGCTCTCTGGCACCCCCTGCAGGGCACTACCCTATGCCAAGGCATTGCATAGATGGAATTAGGCAGAGCCTGGAGTCTGGCTTCTCTTCCAGTGTTCTTTTTGTGAGCATCTTTCATATTCGTGCATGTGGCCATAGACTGTTCATTCACATTTGCTGCTAGTGTTCTATTATGTGACAGTGCCGTGATTTTATTCATTTATTTTCCATTGACAGCATTTGGATTGCTCCTAGTTTAGTGCCATTATAAACAGTACGACTATGACCATTTTAATATTTCTTTAGGTAAAGATATACAGGCTGTTCAGAGGGGTCAACTTTTAGGAGTGGAGTTGCTGTGGCACTTGGTGTATGTAGATTTGCGTGCATTAAATGCTGACAAGCCAAGCTGTTCCTACCAACAATACATGGCCACTCCCGCTGTTTGATGACCTTCACCATTGGCTGTTTTCTGTAGCTTTGGTTTGGGCCGTTATTGAAGGTGATAGTGGCATTATATTGTGATTTTATTTATTTTTCATTTTTAATCGGCTTATATCAGTTATATGGTGGTGGAGTTTCCTTGTGCCTTTAATGTGAATCTCCTGGTGGCTAATGAAGCTGAGCCTGCGGCATGCATTTATTAAGTTTACAGTCACTGTCTTTGTCAGCTCAGGCTCTTTTAAACAAAATCCTCAGAATTAGGGGCTTGAAAGACTAACATTATTGCCCATTTGTTCTGGAGTCAGAGAAGTCCAAGATCGGGGGTCTGGCAGAGTTCTTGTCTGGTGGGGGCATGATTTTTGGCTTGTAGAGACATAGCTTCCTTCTTGGTGTGTCCTCATGGGAGAGAAGGAGAGGGAGAGGGAGAAGAAGGAGAGGGAAAGAAGGGGAAGGAGAGAGTGAGAGGGAGGAAAATATGAGCAAGTTGGTTTCTTTCTCTTCTTCTAAGCACACTAATTGCATCATGCTCTTCTACCTGGTTGACCTGTATGACCTTCCCAAAGGGCCCATTTCTTAATAGTAGGGTCAGGATTCCAACATAATAGAATTTGGAAAAATTCCGTTCTTAAATTAGGGTAGAATATTGTCTACCCTCCCAAGCTAATAAAATAACGATTGTCTGTGGGACTCCAGCCAGTCTAACTATTAATCCATAGGGAATGTATAAGGGAATGTATAGGGAATGTATTTGGTAGTAATGAGGTTTCAACTTGGGACTTGCACTTGCTACACATGTGCTTTGCCACTTCAACTACATCCTGCTTTTGCTGTATTTTTCAAACAAGATCTCACATTTGTGCTGGAGCCAGGCTAGACCATTATCCTCCTATTTAGGTGTCCTGTGTAGCTTGGGTGACAAACATGTATCATTAAGCCCCATTTTTTATTATTATTGGAGATAAGAGTCTCACAGACTTTCCTGCCTGGGCTGGCTTTGAACAGAGATCCTCAGATCTTAGCTTCCTGAGTAGTTAGGATTACAGGCGTGAGCCACTGGCGCCCGGCTAAATTTCTTATTTTTCTAACACTTTAGCCTTTACTCTTTACCAGGCACTGCACAACAGTTTTCAATCATACCATGTGAAGTTTGTCCAACAGTGACATTAAGCAGGTGTCCATAAATATGTCCACATACATGTGTGTGTTTGGGGGGGTGTGTTTGGCATATGTATATGTATATGTGTGTGCATGTGCAATCCACATATCCCCCTCTCTTCCCACACGTCCTTCCTTGCCTCGACTACAAAAGGATTAGTAAACATGCCAAAGGAAAACGATTCAGTCCAGACATGTCCAATGTCTTTCCCTCATTCACTCAACATCTGTCATGTGGCCATCTAGTGCCACATACTGTTCTGTGGACAATCCAGCGTGACTTCCACCTTGGCTGAGTTTATAGCCTGCCTCTGTATAAACTAAGAGAAATAGAAAGTGCACAACAAGAATAATAACAGAAACCAAATCATAGCTCTGTGCATCAGAATGTTTTGTTGCAAATAGTTAACCTATAAATTGACAATTCCCCAGTGGATCCAGATTTATACTTATTTCTGAGCTTTGGGAGATGAGTCAGTTCCCTCCCTCCTCCATCTCATGTTCTCCTAAGCCAGGACTGCACTGAACAGGAGAAATGGAGACAGCCCTTGAATGACTAGAAACTCGTGTGCTTTTTTAAATCAGAGAAACAGGTGAATATTGCAATAAAGTACTATTTAAAATTGAAGCTATGTTTTCAGAAAGACCAGCTTCTGGAAAGGAAAGTGACTGATGGGATATGAGAATCTGAATGATCTATGAGAGCATTTTATGTAATTATTTATGGAGTTCTTGAGACTCTTGCTTGGCTAATGAAGGATTCAAAGCTCACATCTCATCTCCAATGCAAGATAACATCGTATTAGCCATTTCCAATTGGAGAAAACAGCTCAGTTCCACTCTTCTAAAGTTGTAGGATTTCAGAGAAGGGAGGAGGATACACGGAGGCAAATTCTATCCTGGGACCCATCCTTGTTATAGATCCATAACTGATGGACAACAATCTCAGAAATTCCTTTAGAACACCATGCAATTTTCAATTAGACAGAAAGAATATTCTTACTCGGTCAGTTTTTCCTCACACAAATAGATCTATTTCATAAATGAGTCTCATCTCCAATTCCAGGTTTAAACCTGTGTCTATAGAAATTAGACATGCCTCATAATTTGGTGTTTGTTTATTGATTGATTGATTGATTATGGTACAAGAATTCAAGAATTGTAGCTAAGCTTTCTACCCTTTGGGCCAAACTATCAGCTTTCTTGGCTTTTATTAACATGAACCCCTGGTCCCTTTCACTCAAAAACCATCCATGAATCCATACTGTCTGAAAAGATAAAGTCCCAACTGATTAACATTCTAATTTGGGCCTTCTATTTACCTGTCTGTCATTCCCTCCTGCTGCCCCAGCATAAGTCCTGGGCAGAGCAGAGAGGTATTAATCATTCTCCTGCTGGAGGCTGCCTTGGGCTTCAGTCTTCACATAGCTGCTGGGTCCTGTCCCCTCTGTCCATTGCTGCCTGGCTTTTTCCTGGCTATGCTTCATTTGGAATCTTTTATGTGTTTTGCTCTGCTGGCTGTCGACTTGATTGTAAACTTTTTGAGGGAGGCCTTTCCTCTCTGCAGGGACTGATAAAAACATTTGCTCCTAACTACAGTGGACCGCTCAGGTAGAAGCGCCATAAACCAAGGCCCGTCTAGACCCTAATTAGGTTTTTGACCTTGAAAAACTTCTTTAACAGCCACAGAGTCTCAACTTGTTTTTATCCTTGATGGGAACAGTCATGCCTGTGGTGTTCTTGTGAGCGTTAAGTGAGAAAGGCAAAGCATTTTACATCACACTTAACATATGATGAGGGTTAACAAGTTATCTGTGGCCTCGTGGTCTCCTTCAACAACTTCTTACCCAGAACTGCTACTCCTACCCTGAGTCCTCATAATTTACCAGTAACACAATATCCAGAATAAATATCACCTCGTTCTTATTGTTATGGTCTTCAGAAAGGAAAAAAAACAGGAGGGTACAGAAAATAGAAGTGGGGTGGATGCTTACTGCAAGGTTTTAAACAAAGTTTGAGCCCAGAGCAGAAAGAAAGGGAGGCTCTGGGGATCTGATGACAGAGAATTTGAAATCAGTGGAGCAGGAATCGACCCCTCGCTCTTCTTCAAGCTTGAGTCAGTGGAAATGTCACCTTGCAGACAAACCCTGAGCTGGGAGGCTTTGAAGGGGTTTCAGAACGTCCTCTCCTGCTGTGAGGGAGGGGGAGGAGGAGGGAAGGAGCAGGGACCACATCAAAACCCAGGACTGGCTGCTCTCCCTGCCAGGAAACCAGGAGCACCGGTCTCACTGGATAAGTTCTGATCATCTAAAGGCAAGAACTCTGCCATTTTGCAAGCTCAGGGAAAGAGGCTGGGCTTTTCACCAAAGTCAAAGTAGAAATAAAGACTTTCTCTGCCTGACAGGGAAAAGTGACCCACAGAGCTAAAGACCCAAGCTGTGCTCTGGAGAGATAGCCAGGGGCAAAACTAAGAAACAAACCGGGTGACATTGACAGTGGCTTCCTTCTTCCCCACGGAGAGGGTGATTCAGAGCAGATCTGAGGTTGTACCCATGGGATGCTGTGTGGCTGGAGGGATGCAGGAAGGAGAGTCAGGAAAAACGACCATCGTCCCTCTCGACTTCTAGCATTCTCAGTTCTACCTTCAACTCCCGCAGGGAATCTCTGAACTGACTGAGCGTGTCTGCGTCTGGAAGGATGCATACCATAAAGAATGCCGAGTCCCTTAGCAGAACACGAGCCCCACAAGCTAAGGTACGTGGAAGGATGTGAAAATATCTGATGGATGTAAAGGAAGGATCACAAAGAAGTAAAAATCATGCAAATATAAAAGGCACAAGGGTCTAAGTTCTACAATGAATCTAAAGTGTTTCCGGTCTGAGAAAGGGAAATGGAAGATAGCGACACACTATTTCCTCTCAGTGGAGAAAAGGTGTATGTGAGTAGAACAAGGCTCTGAAAAGTCCCGCATGACACAGCAACAAGAGCAGGAGCAGTTGTTTACAGCTCTTACTATATTTGAGGAATTATTCTAAGGGATTATATAATCTCATTTCATTTCACAATGACTCATAGAGTGCTGGTTCCAGTTGGAATCGCTGTCCCTCCTTCTTGTGCGTCTTCTTGAAGGCCAGAAGCTGGGACTCAGAAGGGTATAACCCACCTTCTCGTGACAATGAGACCGTAGCTGAAAAGCCAGTGCCACCAGTCAGATTACCTGGTGGTTTCTTGATACTTGAGTGGCTGGTGGGTACTGAATGGCCTTCACACGCCTTACTTTCTGAGCTCACAGAGGTGGTGACACCCTAGCCTGCCTGCTCTGTCTTTCCCGGGAGTCCCTCCCTAGGTCCAGCTGAGCTCATGTCCGTCAGCGTGTCCAGGAAATGCCATTCGTCAGCCTTGGACCCACATGCAGTGAAGAGATGCTGTTGTCCCCACCAAGCACTGACTGGCACACACGTTTAAACAGTTTGCCCAGACATTTAAATAGTCTGGACAAGTTACAAAGAGTCAAGCCATGTCTCAAGTGTGACTCGATCTGCTGTACACTATTATAACCCCTTAATTTTGTTTAACTCTGAATTTCTCAGTCGGAGTCTAGGGACTGTCTCTGTGTGATGCCTATGGACAGTGTCCAGGATAGCTAAAGAGCGAGACCACTGGTCAGGCCTCATTTTGACAGCTACTCTCTGGGCCCTGCCCACAGGGGAGGGTCTCACCAGGTGAGACCTGATTTGGTGATGGCGAGAGGAGGAGAGGGGGCATCATCGAACTAGCTTCTAGAGCCCAGGCTTGGCAGCAGAAGCAACTCTAACTACAGACAAGAGGTCAGCGTGTTCTACGTTTGGGAAGGGATCTGTGTGTCTTGGGTATGTTCATTAGTCTTTGCTCCTTACTATCCATTCATTCAATAACTACCAGCACTTTTCATTCCTTGGTGTTTTTCTGTAGAGATGACATTCCCAGAAGTCTTCCTTATGGGAGCCTTACAAGTCCAGACCAAAATAGCTCAAGGAAAAAAAGACAAATATTTAGCTGTCAGATCCCCGCGCATCTGCCCTGCTAGTTCAGGCTGAGCATGGTTAGTAGAATGGCTCACGGCTCTCTGCTTTCCAGGCAGTTTTATTTCAGAAGCTGCTTTGTCCTTCTAACTCAAGATGAGTTTAATTCTTTCGGCTGGTTTCCCTAAGTTTAATTGTGAATTTTGGGATGAGATAGAGGTTTTGTTATGATCTTTTCAGGAGGCATTTGGGCAAAATGTGCAAATTGGCTTCTTTCTTCCCAGAACTTTGTGTGCCAGGGGAAGGCACACACACACACACACACACACACACACACACACACACACACACTCCTGTAATTCATGGTGCAGTAACTGTCCTGTGCTCCTGTACATGTAATCTCTACTACTTAGGCATCAGGCAATCTGGAAGTGTGAGGTCTGAGGCAAGCCCAGGAAGAAAGCTAATGAGATCCTCACTCATGTAATAGCTGGAGATGCACATGCGCTTGCCATTCCAGCTGATGGGCAGCAGGAATGGAATGGAAGGATCCTGGTAAGGCGGATCTCAGCAAGAAGATGGTACCCTAATAAGAAAACGAAGTCCAAAAGGGATAGAATTGAGGCTCAAGTGGTATAACACTTGCCCTGAAAGTACAAGACCCCACGTTAAATAATAAAAATAAAAATTTTAAAAGGTTAGGAAGAAGTCTAGAAAAGGAGATAGGAGTGTTAGAAAAGGGACAGAAAAGTGCTTTCCACAGACCTCATGTTTTTCAGTTGTCCGTCTGAATATAAATCAATGTTCGGTGAGTAATAGGCTTTGGGGGGAAGCCTTTGTGTTTTCTTGGTGCCTTTCTGTCCTCTTCTCTACAAAAGCTTCATCTCCTGTGTGCCAGCCCCTCCCTCCAGCTTCCGCCTGGGTCACGGTCATTATGTTCCTGTTAGCTGCTTCAGAAGGAAGCAGAGCTTGACCCTGGCTGGAGGAGCCGTTAAACGTGATGCTTCCTCTGGGAAAACTTCCCACACTGCTGCCCACAAAGCTTCCAGGGTCTCTGACAGGCCGCTGGTTGGAGCTTGCCCTCAGGGCTCCACGGCAGAGAGAGATGCCTGATTGCCCGTTAAATTGGAACATGCACCAGGACATATGAAACAAGGGGAAGAAAAATGCCAGCCCCATCATTGGGGCAGGTGGGCAGGGCCTCATCCTGGAAGGAAGGAGGCTTGAGCTGCCAGCTAGTGGTATGACCTTGGACAAGTCCCTTTCTCCCACTGGACCTAGATTTCTTTCTCTATAAAATGCAGAAGTTAGACCACATGAGGCGTGAAATGCCCTTCATCTGCAGGAGAGCCTCTGGAATGCTCACTCCATTCTGGAACTGAATGCAATGGAGTCACATCTCGGTGAATAAAAAGCTCCAAAACAAGCTTTAGCCAACTGACAAAAGAGTAGGAAAAGATTTACTACCCCAGCTGAAAAGGACAGCTCAGATGTGGTTTTTCCAAGCACTGTTACTCTTGAAGGAAAGGAAGTGTGGTGCATTAGTAGGGGTGGAGTAAGTGTATTCACATAGGAAAACACTTTACTGAGCATGCTCAGCTGAAGGTGACAGTTGAAGAAGGACAGATGGGACACATTCGGGGCAGCTCAGCCCTTGGTCATGAAGCACATGCTCAAACAGTTCAAAACAGTGCAGACTCACTTTGGGACATGCGCAGTTTGCGTTGCCAAGATGGCAGACAGGAAACTTGGAATACTGTTTCCTCCAAAAACTTTTAGCTGAAATGAAAGGCCTACGCTGAAGCTGTGTTAATGTAGGAGTTCTCCCCACCCCCAGTGCCTGCTCACTTAGGGGTAACAGAAGCTTTTGGAACACAGTCTGCCCCAATGAGCTCCTGACCCCCACGTTGCAGACTTGCAAGGGAAAGTTCAAGGGAGCATGGCTGTGCTAGGATTCCAGCCCAGCTCTGTTCACCATATGCCTGCACCCCTCCTGCAGCCACCTGCACGGCCCCTGAGCTGAGCTCTCATCCACCAAACAGCCGCAGAGAAGAGTCACAGTGAAGATGGTTGGAATGATTTGCAGACTTCACTGTTTGGTTATCTAGGGGCAAAGAAGGAGGGGTGGGAGAAGGGGAAGGACCGAGGCAGAGAGGAGAAGGACAACATGATGACACTAATGGTTAGCTTTGGTGATTCAAGCTGGAGTTGGAGGAAAGCCATACCTGAGTTCGCTTCCTCTCTATCTTAGAGCACTGTTGTCAAAAGACAGAATTCCTGTAGCCTCCAGGGCCTGATGGATGAAGGACTCATATTTTAGCTGGAGCTGTGCTCCTCTCAAAGTGCTCCTGAAGCTCTTCTAAAGGCTCAGCACTGTCTTCTGACACAACTGATGACTTCTTGACTGCTCCCTTAACTGAACTCAAGCCTTACTTTCTTGTCTCCTTGTCCTTTGTCTTTCAGACTTCCAGCTTTCCTTCATTCTCTCCTTGCCCCTCCATTCCTCTCTCAAACTCTTCCCTCCTGGGTCAGTTTCCCTAAAGATATGGCAGGAAGCAGTGTCTTGTTTCACTTACTTTATCATTAAGAAAAACACTTGGATTGTTCTATTCCTACTGGAGAAACAAAGAACCAGTGTAGCTTCAGAAGGAAGACTGGAATAGGCCTCAATCTTTCCCCTCTTATTCTTTTGGCACTTGCCTCATGTCTCTCAATGACATTGCTTTTTCTTGATTTATTGCTGCTACTTTGTTATTATTTTTGTTTTAAATCTAATCTATTGAATTCCCTTCCTACAAAATACAGTCTTAGGTCTCATTTGCCACTCCCCTTAGCAACTCTAAGCATCTCCGACACAAACAAATGTCCTGTCTCATAAACCTCTAGAATTGTAATTTTGGTGAGATCAATATTCAGTTTTTATATTATTATGAGTACAGAAATACTATTTTGATTTAGGCTGTGTGGCATCATGATTAATTTTCCTTCATTGCACAACTTTTTATTTCCCCTGGAATTAATAAGATCTTGCCATTTTGTCTGCTTAATCTTCTCTATTCTTATTATTAATTTGACCCCTAATTCCCCATCAATTGTCTCCTCCTGAGATATTTGAACCCCCCTGATTTAGTATATTTGGAGAATGTTTTTCTGGAGCTTTCCTCCTGTGCTGGTCTGGGGACAGTGACCTCTGAGTTCTTCCTTTGCCGTCATCCTTTGTCTCTTTTGCTTCTTTCATTCTATTTTCTGTGGTCTCATAAAAAATCAAACTAATTACTGATCTTTTGTGCATGAGTTGTATTGTGTTTATCATTGGAAGTTATATGATGTCTTCCATTACTCTTTCCTTTCTTGATAACATGAGTTGGTTGGATTTCTTTTCATTGAACTTGGTTCTGAAAGAGCTCTTTTACTTCAAAAACAAGATGGGTGAAGTACATCACTTGGGAGAAGAGACAGAAAGGGGAAAATCAGGGAGAATGAAGGAAGGGATGACATTGAAAGAAGAATTGTACACATATCCCTTTGTTCAACTATTTAATAACAAATTTATAAATAAATTAAAATTTTAAAGAAGATAAGATATTAAGTTCTAGGAAAATTTTAAAAATATTTCTTAAATTATTTTTATTCTCTATGTTTTCTCTGGTTTCCCTTTCTGTAATACTTTCTTTTGGACATTGTTCTTCCTCGATTATATAATAATATAGTAGGGCTATTGTATATTCGCCTTTTTTTTATGTTGTTTTGAGAGAGTTTTGCTGTGTAGCTCGGACTGGGCTTGAACTTGAAATTCCCTTGACTTAGGATCCCAAGTATTAGGATTACAGGCATGCTTTACCACTTTCAGTTTAGTATTTTTTTTGTTCTACTTCCCAGGAACCCTCTTAATTTTTTTTAAAAATTATCTTTAAATAATTGTACAAAGGAGGTGCCATTGAATGAAGCAGTCTATGAATGTAATGCATCCTTATCAGTGTCCCCCCTTATAACATTCTCACTCCCCTTCAACTCACCCTTTCCCTTAATTTTCTTAGTTTTGTGGCCTATACTATGGATTCCTGACAGCATTCTCCCTGTTTTCACCCTGCAGTCCTCTACTCCTCTCCCCTGGTCCTCACTATCCCCTTATAAGTACCCATTTCCTGGTGCTTATTTTGTTGGGATTTGACTTTGTCTTTCTAAAATGTTACACTACTTGAGCTCTCTATAGAATCTGCTATACTTCAGTTAATTTGTTTGTATCACATACCATCCAATGTGTTTACTTACAGAGAGCACATTCTACCTACCACAAATGAGGGAAACCATGCAACCTTTGTTTCTCTGGGTGTGACTTTAGGCTACAGTAAAGCTACCAGCACACCCATGGTCATTGTAGTACTATTCACCATAGCCAAAGTATGGCATCAGACAGATTCCTCTCAATGGATGAATGGATCAAGAAAATATCACACACACACACACACACACACACACACACACACACACACACACACTGGAAGTTTACTCATCCATCAGAAAGAATGATATCATACCATTTGCTATGGCTATTTGTTCTACTAGATTTCTACTTTCTTCTCTAATGTTCTTAATTTATATTAGTTCTCTAAAATAAAATACCCCAAATGACTCAAATGGCATTTGGTTGTTGTTTTGTAAAAGCGGTATCTTTTTTTTAATCTCAATGAAGAAATCACTAAAATTTTCATAAAGTTTTTCTTCTTTCATAATTTCTTTCTACTTTATGTTTTTTAAGTATTTTTCTCATTCATGTATTTTGTGTTTGAAAATTTCCTCAAATATACATCTGCCAATCTTTAGCCATTCATTCATGTTTAAGAGGAAAACCTATAAGTGACAGAAGAAAGTTGTGAACCTGTGGGTGTGGCTTGTGTACACTGGCCTGACCATAGGGTGGAATGGCTGACCACTGTCTCAGGAAAACATTAGATAGCAACTCCTTTAGGCTTTCTGCTTGGCCACTCATATTACCCAGAAAAAGTAAATATTTTTTCACTTCTTGCCTTGCAACTTCAGGACTGGCTGCTTCTGTCTGGGAGCAAGCAGTATGCAAGTAATTGTAATCTTTTCTTTTCTTTTTTCAGTTACCCCTACCCTCAATTGTCTTGAATTCCGTAAGCCTCTGAATAAAGCTCTGGTCTTCTTTCAGGATGGAGGAGAAGCAGTCACCCACCAGGACCTAAACATATCCTGAAACAGAATTACATGAATTTCCAATTTAGGTCACCTTTGTTTTTCTACTCTCACACATTTGTGTTTGTATGTATTTTGTGGTATTGCTCAGGTTCTCTTTTCTTCTAGTATTTTTGTTTGTTTTGTTTTGTTTTTTGCTTGTTTATGTGCTGGTCTTGGGGCTTGAACTCAGGGCCTGGGTGCTGTCTCTGAGCTTCTGTTTTGTTCAAGGCTATCTTTCTACTACCAGAGCCACAGCTCCACTTCTAGCCTTTTTGGTAGCTAATTAGAGCTAAGAGTTTCACAGACTTTCCTGCCTGGAATGGCTTCAAACTTTGATCCTCAGATCACAGCCTCCTGAGTAACTAGGATTCCAGGGGTGAGCCACCCACTGCTGCTGTTGTTTTTACCTTGAATGACAATACATTTCTGGAACTTGTTTCTTGTCCTCTAGACCCTCAGGCAATGCATGCACTTGATATAAGTAATACTCTGATAGTAAAGTTAAAAGGCAAAGGAAAGATATAGCATAGATGTTAGTTTCTTTTCTGTTAAAGGTGAATATTTGGTTTATGTGGTTGGCGAGTGTTCTTCATTCCTTCTGCTTTATTGCCGAAAGCCAAGAACATAAGGATGATCACACCCCAGCGTGGTAGACTGTTTAAGGGTAGCAGTCAACTCACGTAAATGTCATGGTCAACCTCCTCAGGTTAGAATGTTTCCCCTTTCAAAATGTCAGCCAATCTTTTTTTCTACAATGGATGGGAAAATGGAAATGATTTATCTAGATAAACATATAGTGAAGGCAAAGTCAGAGAATTTAAGAATCAAAAAGAAGCCACATAACTGGAACTATGGTAGCGTCTGGTATAAAAGCCAGTTTATGACTGTCCTAGTAATTGTGCCATTTAATCTGCAAAGCATGATGATCAGTTTTGTAGCACAGTAAATCTCTGGATCTCTGAGTCTCTGGCATTGAATCCAGAGGTATCTGAGTCCTGACATCAGGCTTGGTAATGAATCCGGTGGTGGCTCTCTTACAGAAGGAGCTGAGAGAAGCGTTGCAAAGTGGCCTTGTGGACAGGGGCAGAGATGGCGGTGGGGAAATAGTAACACAGAGGGTGAGGCACGCCGTGGTGGTAGGATTCCAGTTCAAGATGAGTGCAGGATGCTGGAGTTGACCAGGCTCAATTCATGACTGGAGACATGAAATGTCAGCAAGCACCAAGGCCTTGCTTGAAGACTGCTGGCCATGCTGACCATCCCCAAGTAAAGTAAGCTGAGCCCAGATGACCAGAAAACAGCTCAAGAAAGAATGAGATCTTGAGGTTAGAGACTCAGGGAATACAGATTTGTATAGGGTCACTGGGCCTCAGAGTGCACACAAAGACCTGACAGAGATAGCTACAGTCTTGTTTAACTGTGAGAACACATCACCCTGGTCTTGCAGATAGGAAGTGGCTTGTCGATCAACCAATGTAACATTTCCTCAGTGAGACTCTCTCACTCCCTCCTTTCCTCTTTGTTCTTTGTCTTCCCTCCCTTACCTCTCTTTTCTCTGACAACTAAATGATTGTATGTCTGTCGTCTCACTCTCTTCCTCTCTCCATGAATCCACTAATTGTATTTGTACTGACGATGGGCATAATTTTCCTCGTGTTCCTCTAGACTTTGGGACTATATTCTACAATGACCCAAATATAACCCCAAATTATTTTATATTCTTCCAACTAATTCTTCCCTTCCTTCTTTGTTTCTTTCTATTCCTCCTCTTCCTTCTTCTCTCTCTTCATCTCCCTTTCTCCTCTTCTTCCATCCATCTCCATCTTCTTCCTTTCCTTCCACCTCCCTCTCTCTTCCTCCCTTCCCTCCCTCCCCTTTTCCTCTCCCTCTTTCTCTTTTCCTCTCCCTCCTTCTCTCCCCCTCCCCCTCTAGCTCTCTGACTCATCTATCTCTGTCTTCTCTTGAAATTCACAGCTCATATTCCAAAGTCAGTTTCCCCTGTGGATGAAATTGAAATAACTTTTCAGTTCTTTGAACTTTAAGTGGCTTACTTGGTTCTTGTTCTGCACATGTACAGTTGTACATGTATTTAGAATTTTCCCTCTCTGAAAAAAAAAATCTACTTTCTTTAATTTCTCCTATTTTACTTTTCAGCTGGGGTGATTACCTTAAACTCTGCCCTCTGCCTCTTTAACAAGTCGCTGGTTTTCCATATGAATGCTAGACTCAACTAGAAGAACTCAGTAAGTCTGCCACAGGCAAGTTAAAAAAGGGGGAAACTAGTTCAGTATCATTCTCTTCTCTTCACCTAGTTTCTGCTTGTTCTTGATCTACTCCAATACTTTGAATATGTTTTGTATATAAAACATACATACAAAAACAAGGGATGGAAAGGGGAAATAAAGGAGGAGGCAACAATGCTTGATAAGAAATGCACTCATTACCTTGCCCATGTAATTGTAACCCCTTTGTACAGTATTTTCACAATAAAAAACATATATATGATAATAAATATATGTATATACTCTCTAATATTCACATTCTCTTCCCCCTCTAATGTACACATATATGTACACACATAAATGCACATGCACACAATGCACATGTACACACCTATATGCACAGACCTACATGTATTCACATGTGCATGCACACACACATGTACATACATACAAACTGTTGTCATATCTATGGGAGACATGGTTCAGTGCAAGCAACTTCACCATTATTGAAAGCAGAACTGTAAACTCAATTTTACTAGACTGCAAAATGTTATGTCTAAGCCAGGGAAAGAGATAAACTATGGCTATGCACTTTTTTTTTTACTTATTGTTTATGGTTGCTTTCAAGCTGCAGTAACAGAGTTGAGTATTTGCAACAGAGATGTGCAAAACCAAATGGCCCACAAAATATAAAATATTTACTATCTGACCCTTTGTAGAAAAACTTTGCCAGTCCTCAATCTACAAGAAGGGATAATCGATGTATCCTAGGCAATCCTGCATAATTACTACTTCCTATTTACTGAGAGGTTGAAGAGAGTGAGAAAGAGTTTAAGGCTACACCTTCTGACAACAATTTGCCTATAAACAATATGTGTGTGTGTGTGTGTGTGTGTGTGTATGTGTGTGTGTGTGTGAGAGAGAGGGGGGAGGGAGAGAGATGGTGAATCTACGTGTGAGGGGAGGGACAGAGATTGTGAATCTACCTGTGAGTCTGCATGGCTGCATGCCTGGATAAATGGGGAGACAATTGAAGGTTAAGATTCTTAACTGACTTCACATAGGTGGCCAGGCCAGGCCAGGCACATAACTTAGGCTATACCTCTCCCGGGCATGCCTTCCATACAGTAGACTTTTCTCATTCTTGTTATTCAGTTTTCATTTAATTATTTTATTTTATTTGGGGTTTCGAGGTAGGATCTGATGCTCTAGTCCATGTTGGCCTCAAAGTTCTGATCTTCTGATCTTATTGGCCTCTAGAGTACCATGCCCTTTAAAACCTCTTTTGAAATGGAAGGCCTGTGTCCAGGATGCTGGAATTACTGTAAACATTTGGGTATGAGCCATGTTAGGGACATAATTCTTAACCCTTATTTACCACATTCTTTCCATGGCATAGAAGAGGAATCCAGCCCACTTTCTGCGGTCTTCTGCTAGGTTCTACTTCCTAGCACAGTGCTTACAAGGGTTCAGGCCTAGCTACTTGGATCTTTTGAGATGGGCTGTGCACTCAGTTACATTCCGTTAACGCATCTGGCCACTGCACTGATGGTGCTGGGCCCACCTCTCCATCTCTTTTCTCTTGCAGACTGGTGGCTTGGATGTGAGGCCCTCCTATGGTCATCTCCATGTGGCTACCTGGAGAGCTGAGCTTGAAGCCTGATCTGAAGAAGCTGCCCTTGAGCCCCAGAGGTGCTCGTGAAGGTCAACATTTGGAGAATGAATGGAAGGCTCCATCTTGGCCCTTGATCTCAAAACCTATTGTTTGTTGTGGCAGTCGGTGTTATTATTTTCTATGTATTCTCCATCTTCAGAGCCCTTGAAAGGAAACAGCATGGTGTCATATTTGAACTCTAACAAAACCAGATAAACTATCTAAAGGGGAGAAGATTCATTTACTAAGAACCTGCTGTGTGTCCAATGTTTCTACACATCCTTGCATTGAATTCTCACATGGTTTCTACAGCTATGTACAGTTGTTTCCCTGTGTTGTGGGGAAAAATTATTTTCATCTCATGTTTAGGAGCTATCATTCTTAGATCTTTAGGTAAAAATAGGACAGAGTCTCTCCATGGCTGCTTTGCTCTTGCAGTGTTTATGTCCTTGTTTCCCTAAGCTCTCTGAGCACCTCCCCACGAAGAGCCCCCACTCTATCTTCTCTCCATCTGGCCCCCAGAGAGCTCAGGTGGCCTTGTCACCTCTTTCTGGTCTCTATCTCAGATCTCAGCGTCCTGGAAGGCTACCTGAGGATCCTATTTAAAGTTGAACACGCCTGTCCCTCTTTGTCCATCGCTGATTTCTACTTAGTTTTTCATGTTCTCCCATAAAGTTATCACTTTTGTCACTATCATATAAGTTATCTTTTTTTAAGTTTTTTTTTCATTGTCAGCATTCCTCCTTGTAAGAGGAAGAACATAAGCTCCGTATGCAAGGGCCTTCATTGGCTTACTAATACAGCCTATGTGTCCAGCAGTGTTTACTGAGCCTGTCCCCAGTGTTCAAAATTATTCATTGCCTGAGTGAATTGGCGGAGCTCCCTCTTCTCCTTGAGACCAAAGCCCACATCTCGGCTGCTATGTTTCCCTGTCCCACCAAGCATGGCCGCCCTCACCCTTCACTTGGGGTGTGACACTTCCTGGACTCCAGGACCACCCCATCCCCACAGAGATGCGGCCTCTCCACTGGCTTCAGAAGGGGAACTGGGAGTAAGTGAGCGTGTCCCTTCCCCTGCTCATCTTAGGCATGAACTTCTTTGACTTTAAGTCCTCCAAGACACCGATATTTCGTGCTTGCTGAGAAGGAGGCTTTTTGGGACAACCTGGAGGAGTGGGATGAATGGCAACAATGCACTACACAAGAAGCAACTGAAATCAGATGTCCAGTGTACTGATGGGAAGCCTCACTAGCCTTGCCTAATCACAGGAAGTTTCCTTTTGCTGGGTCCTTTCAGGCTCTAACTTTCTGCCAGATTCCTTGTGGCCTCCTTTCCTTGCCAATTTCGGCTGACCTGGGCATTCTGGGATCAGTACATTCTATCTTCTGGACCAGCTGGAGGAAAGCATCTAAGTTCATCTTATGTTATTGTCTGGAGTCACTGTATTCCTTCTTCTGTATTCATCACCATTGAAAGCCATTGAAAGCACTGTGGTGTTCAAATCTCCAGGAGAACAAAGCCATGGTGATATTGTTCTTAATCAAACATGCATCTTGCTCACACCCCTTCCCAGGGACACAAGGAGCAGTGGAATCTTTGTGGCTTCACTCTTCTGGCAGCTGAAAAGAGAAACATGGAGCTAAAGCCAGGGAGGTGAAGTAGGCTGCTAGAGTCTGTATAGCTAGTTCCTTGAAGAGGACAGCAAACTGGGGTGTTTGCTCTGTATGTGCTCTAGGGCTCCACTCTTCCATTATATGGGATGCTTCTGCTCACCGGAGAATTGAACTTGTAACAATCCATCTCCGTATCATATTATAGAGGATGCTTTGTGATCACAGACAGGAAGCCACCTAACTTTATGCATAATGCCAGGATAGAGCTTCCTGGGAAATGTTTCCTCCTTTATGGAATCAAAGACATTTTGTTTTGGCTTGGTGTACCTGGATAAGCAAGAAGAAGGGTGAGTGGAGTAGAGGATATGAGGAATGTATTAGTGCAACCTGTAATCTCCCAAAGGGAAAGTCTTTATCAGGCTCCCAGTGAGTTTCTAATCCCTTTCTTCTCATTAACCAGGGAGGGGATTTTTCCTGCTCCTGCTTCTATCCTCTTAGGATGGCTCATTAGCTCTGAGGCCGTTCTCCTTCCTCTGGGGTATGCTTTGAGATGGCTCTATCAGGATTCCCAAGCTGCCCAGGCTGGGGTCTGACTGCTGTTAACAGCCATAAGGGAGTCGGGCAGTCAGTGGGCTGAAGGGCTGATTTCCTGCTCCAACATTGGGAGCTCTGTGTAAGCACATTGCTCAGCTCCTGTATTCTGGGAGATTATGTTTTGTTAGCTTGTGTGTATGTGTGTGTGTGTGTGTGTGTGTGTGTAGGGGAAAAGAGTCTACTGGGCAGAAGAGATAATACTAGGTGTTCTCTTAATCCTATTTCCTTTTCCTCTACCTTGACACACAAAAGATGACATTTCTCTGACTTCACTGAAACTAAACCAGAATTCTGTGATTGTATTTTGTCTAATGGGATGTACAGAAATAACGAAGGCAGCTTCCAAGCCTGACCTTAGAAAGTACCCAATCCAGCCCCCTTTCCTTACTTCAGCAATCTTATAAATTGTATGTTAAAATGATGACAACACAAAATAGAGAAATTCAAGTCTCTTTTTTATTTTTTCAAGTCTCTTGAGAATGCCCTGGCCTCATTGGACTTCATGTGAGTTAAACTGGGATGTGAGGATTTGAGATTTGTTTGTGGTAGCAGCAAAAAATTACCTATCCTGACTAATACTCATGGATATAATATTCTTCAACCTATATCTGCAGCACAGATAACCCTAGTACACCTTTGTACATACCCACAATGTAGACACAGGCAAGGTACATGGACTCAAAATTACAGGCACAAAATACAACTGACTCATACCAGAGAGAGAGAGAGAGAGAGAGAAGAGAGAGAGAAGCTTAATTTATCCATATTTAATTTGCTCCAGCATACCAGAACATCTGGCCATGGGTAGACACACACACACACACACACACACACACACACACACACACACTTTTTGGTCCAGTTCCCAATCAGTTGAATCTTTTGTAGCTCAGGCATGGGCTGCTTTAACCTTTGTCCTTTTACTCTACTTCAAAACTCTTCCACTCCTCCTTAATGTATAAAATCTGTCTTGGGACTTTATTTCTATCTAGACAACAGAGAGACCTCAGGTTATTCCTCCGTGGCCTTTTCAGATTGAAGTTTTCTTTGGAGAGAAGTGCCTTATAAAGCCACATGTTTTACTGAGTAAGGCGAGGCAGGCTGTGGGCGGCTGTAGGGCGACCCTGGAGACAGCCTGGTAATTGAAGAGGCTTAGTCAGTGTGTGATTCCAGAGACCTGGATTCATCTCTGGCCTTGTCACTTAGCGGGTGTGATATTGGGTGACCCACTCGTCTCTGAGCTTCACTGTCCTCATAGAGAGTAGGGAAGATGGGATCCCTGCTTCATATCTTCATGAAGACGCCTGGAGGTCATTCCTACCAAAGGTCCCTGCTAGCACCTTGAGGAGAGTAAGCCTGGCTTACGGTGTGGTTGCAAAGGCAATTAGGTCTAGCGTTTGAGCGCATGGTGCTTTTGGTGTAGTAGATGCATGTGAATGTAGTAAACCTGCATACAGCTCATACCCAGAATAGAGGGGCGCTCAGTGTACAAAGGAGGCTTTGGAGAAGGGTCTAGAAAAGGGAGAGAGAAGGAAGACTGCAAGGGAGGGAGACTCAGGTTCAGCCTCAGGAGACATGAAAAGGAGTTTGTCAGATGGGCAGAGCAAGGAAGAAACTCAGCAGAGTTGTAAGAACATGGCCCCTCTGTGGGTCGAGGTGCATAACTGATAACCGATCATATTTCCCCAATTTCAGATGCATATATTCAATACCAGCACTTTTAAATACTTTACAAGTCTTGGAATGGAAAAAAAGTACAATGTATTACATAGACTGGCCTTCAGAGAACTATACTTCCAAACATAAATATAAGATTTGAAAAATATGCCTTCTAAAACAAACTCAAAACAAACAAAAACAGCAAAGATTGATGACTATTGGGACCAAAATCCCAAGTTATTTTAAATAGCTCATGGGGTTTGGAGGCAAAGTTTTCTGACTGGATGCTTCTAATTTATGCTTTTATATTATCTGTTGAATAAGGGAATCGTTTCTGAACCACTCTATCACTGGACTCAAAATTCGGGTCTACTTTTTTTGTAAGAACAGAAGGATTTAAATCTCAATAGCTCTGACTTGTGCATTTCCTCTCTCAGAGAAACAAAAGGATATCGTGGAGTTTGTAAAATAGCAGCTCAGTCACAGCGACTTAGTAAATAAAAGCATGATTTTGTTTTGGTGCTGGCATGGGAAGGTGTTCCTCCGATAGAAATAAATGCCATTATTTCTCATAGATTGTGACAGCTCCACGTTGTTCCTCAGCCTGCTTTTCATGTCCAGCATCCAAGTCACTCTGCATGTCTGCAACCTTGGCGGGAGCTCAGGGACCTCAGAGAAGGACACAGAAGCTTCAAGGCATGAGAAATGCATTAGGCATTTGCTCCGGGGAAACAAGGCAAACTGGGCAGGGAGGTGGGGGTGAGTACAGGGATGTCTGGCTTTCTTCGAGTGTTAGCCACAGAAAGTCAGACATGTTTTGTTTCACTGGAATTTAAGAATCTGAAGTGTCTGAAAGGTTGTTAGCAAGCAAATGAAAGAAACACTGGTGTTTTCTGTTTTATTTTTTGTGAAGATCAGGATGGCTGGTAGTCGGGGGGATTTATTTAGGCTGGTGACCAGAAAGGGTCAATTTCATTCCAAGTTCTTATTCTAGAGCTGAAAAAGTATATCATTTCTTACTTCCCACCCTGCCCCTAATTTTGTTAAGTGTCTGTTTTTTTTTTTACCTCCAACAGTTTGGGCCCTGGTCACATTTTGTTTAAGAACATTTACGAAGCCTAAGTCCGCCTTTCTGACTTGTCAGCGCCAGTTCCTCGGTACCCTTCTTTCCACTCACGCAGATCTGCCTTGTTTGACAATGGAACATCATCTCGTCAAGTAGGAGCTGCTAGCGTTTTCCTCTTTCTTCACATCCTCAGGTTGTCTGGCAGCCCGCTTGGATTTTGTCTCACGTCTAAGCAGTGACGTGGGTCTGAACACACCTTCTTTGTGTTTTGACATGTGTCTTCTCTGGGGAGCTTTGCTTTGTGACAGTCATCATTAAAGAATTGATTTAAAAGAAGAGGTACTTGATGTTGCTACAGAAACTTCCTGAATGCTTGTGGAGTCTAGACTCTGGTGATTTTTTTAAAAAAAATTCTGAACTCAGAAAGCTGGATTAAATTTAATGTTGTGGGTTTATTTTTTCTTTAAAAATAAAATAATGGGCTAGAGTGAGTACCTCGTATGAATCAGAGTAATCTTTCATGTTGGTATAATTATAGTAACTTCATTTAAGAATGAGAACACTAAGGGTTTGTGAGGTTGAGATCTTGTCCAGATGTCTATTCAGAACTTCCTCTCAAAGCATCCGCAAGTGAAGGAAGGGTATCAGCTCTAGGATTTGGGAAACGGCTACATGAGTCCACAACTTAGTATTTTCATGTTTATGTTTGAATGGTTTGCTTCACGTTTCCCTTTCTGTGTTAGTTATGGTGAGAAGTTATTTGGATTGACAAGAAAAGCAACCATAACACAGCTTAATGAAGGAATATGAAGATGTTCCTTCTCCCTTCTCTACTGATTGAAGGAAGCTCTCTCATTCAAGGGAAGTCTTCATCCCCAGTCATTCAGGAACCAAGGTCCCATCTATGGTCCCTTCATCTCTTACAGCCCATCCATACTGCACAGGCAAGGTTAGGTCATAGAAAATTTTCAAGAGGAGCTGGAGAGGCCATCTTAAGGTATCGATGTGACACACATCACTCACTGGTCGTCTGATTAGCCAGAATGTGCCATTAGTACCCAAGAAGAGATGGCCAATTTGAGGGATTATAAAAGTCACCGAACTGTTATCTTGCTGATATTTTTATATTCCAGCAATATTTGAGTGCTGTGTTCATTTTTTTCAGAATGGGTTAACTGTAGGAGTCATTTCTATTACATGTTTTGTTCCCTAAGTTCAAAGAAGGCAGATTATGTGCTCCACCTTCAAAGCCCAACAGGATGCCCTGTTTATAATGGACGTGCCCTCATTATTTGGTGATGATCCCCACAGAAGATGGAAAAGCAGCATTGCCTTTTCAAGGGGAAAGTTGAAGTGGCTCCTTCCTTTTCAGTTCTGGTGAGGCCACATAGGTATGTGTGCAAAGTCAGTCCTGTGAGTTGTGAGTCCTCTTGCTGGGCTTAAAAGGACGCCCCAGGGCTAGTAGGCCTGGTGACATTCAGCTAGTTGGAGAAAATATGATGCAAGACCTTTAAAACACAGCTGGGAGAAAAAGTCAAAGGTCGCATGCATGCTTAATTATGAGTGCCTGAACTTCTGCCCCAAGGGACACCGTTGCTGTTCTCATTTCATGCTTTCCGGCCTAAGAAGATCCGCCCTCATTTAACAGCCAAACACCCCTCTGCTCTGGCAGGTCAGGGCTCCACAGGTGATCCAAGTAGGAGGGGCAAAATGGCCAGTCTTGCCTGTGACCTCTGTAAAGATCTTTAGTTTAGCCTTCAGCTCAGAATGTTTTCTTTTTCCTTTCTAGAAAATAACTCTTTTATATTATATGCAAAATGGATGACATCTCTCATTGCAGCTCACATTGACTGCACAAGTCTCTGCATGTTTGGCAGAACTGGTTTGTTTCTGATTGAATTCTTTCTCTGCCTCCATCTACTTACAGAGCAGGTCCTCAATAAATATTGCATCAATGGAGTAGCCACTGTGAGCACGTGACAAAGACTAAATGGGAGCACAGTGGAGCTGTATGTCTTGTCTTATGACTAAAGGAGGCCAAAGGCACTCAGAGGCCCCAGTCCAAGTCCTGCAGCAACCGGGTCCTCGAGGCTCCCAGCCCCAGGCTCCGTCCCTTCTGTGGTGGAGATCCACCAAGAGGGTTTTACTGTGACAGCTGCCGCACCTGCGCTGTGTCATGATCATCATATGCATCCTTCTAGAACACTCTCTATTGTCCTCACCTGTGGGGTCCACGGGGCAGCTCTGCCCTTCCCTGTGACATTTGAGCCTGTCACTCACCCATCCTTTCTTCTCTCTCCTGATTCAGGGGTGCAGTTCCCTCTGTTCTGTCCTATTTTGCTCTGGTTGACCCGCAGTTTTACACCCATCCAGCTTGCCTTCCCTCTCATGGGCGACACAGACAGAGGAGAAGTGACCAATCGGGCCACCTCCACCCTCTGCCTAGTGAGGACCTCACTCCACAAGCCTAGGTCAGAGAGGGGGTAAAGGCGTGAGCACAGAGTCCCGCTACTTCAGAATCCAGGACCATCTGTCTCTCAGAGATGCAGTCTTCCTCTAGCTGGGATGGATCGCTTCAAGGACGGGACAAAAGCATCTTGAAAGGACAAAAATATTACCTCCTCCTACCTGTCTCCATACTGCAGAAAATGTGGTCTACATACGTGATTGTGTATTATTTAAACATATGAGAGCTGCCTGTAAGGCAGGTGGAACAGAGCATTAAGATGCAGCAGCTTTGAGTTCAAAGCAGACCTCTCACCTCCTATCACCAAGTCTTTGTTTCTCATATTAAAAATAGGATGAGGGTATCTACTGCTCAAGGGTGTTGGGAATGAGATTATGAGCATAAAATTTCTGGCAAAGTAGCTGGCTCATAAAAACAATAATTTGTAGCTATTAGTATTGTTAGCACACTGTCTTTCTGCATTTTCATAATTTAAAAGTGTTTCCAGTCACATGAATTAATTGTACAAAGGGACTTGGGATATTTCCATACATATAATTTATTTTAACCTTTCAACTCCTCTCACCTTTTTAACAGTTTTTTGTGGGTTTCCTAAAGCCATTTTCATGATATATACTTTATATGCATCCATTTTTCTGTAAATGACAGAATTTGGTTCTTCTTTATGGCTGACTAATACTCCATTATGGATCTATCTCGCATTAACTGTTTGTCAGTTGTTGGCCAGCTAGGCTTACTTGACAGTGTGGCTATAGGAACAGTGCAGGTATCTCTCTTGTATGTTGCCAAGCCTTTTCCCTCCACTTTCTGACTAGCATCAGTTAGTTGTACAAGAGGGTTTCATTCTGACCTGCCGTTGGTGCATACAACATACCCTGAGCAGACTCAACAGGCTTCATCATTCCATTTTCACACATGTACCTTTTGACCATCTTCACCCTCCTTCCCCTCCCACTGGTACCCCATACCCCAGAAATAAACTGATTCACATTCCTCCTGCCAAACTTTCTAAATGAGCATGAATTAACCCATTCAGTGAAAACAGATGACATTATATATATATTATGTATTATATATATTATATATATATATGTATATATATATTATATATTATGTATATATCCCAAATAAAACAGCGTATATTCTAGATAAAATTGTATGTATATGAGATAAAATTAAGCTTTGCTATACCTGCTGCGTACTGCAGTTCCTACAGAGGACTATTAATCTTCAAGACTTGACATAATGAAAGCCTGACTTTGGCTCTTCCTTCCCTCCCTCCTTCCCCCTTCTTTTTCTTCTTCCCTCCTTTTCCTCCCTCTTTCCTTCTTCCTCTGCCTTCCTCCTTCCCTTCTTTCCTTTCCGCTCCTTTTTGTCTTTTATTCATATTGTTCACTTATGTTTAAGTTAGGGGTCAGCTCACACCATAGAGGCCTGAGGACTTAGAAATGCTCCAAGAGATGAGAAGGAACTACACTTAGAACATGATATGGTCCTTTCCCTCATCGAAATGTTCAGCAGTCATTGATCATTTCACCGATATCCAAAACAAGAGAGAGAGAAGGAGTCAGCCAGTCTCTGGCTCCACAGATGCTATTGTCTGAAGAAAGACAGGAAGTCATTAAAAACACTCATTGCATTTTAATACAGGTGAAGTCCTGTTGAGCTCTAAATTTAGCTGTTTCCCGGTAGCCAAGGCACAGTTGTGCCTAGAACCCCTTGAATTCAATCCTTCCCTTGATCTGATAGAAAGGATGCGGGCAGATCTGTCAAGAGAGAGACCTGGCCTCCCTGCCATTGAAGGCTACCTCATACTGACTTCCCAAGGCACCGTGTGTGCCCTGTGCGTGTGGATGGGTGGGTGGGTTGGTGTCTCGAGTCTGTCTTTGCCTGTGGAGTCTCCCTCCTCCTTCCAGCTTCTCTTGCCCCCCCTCCCCGCCCCCGTTGGGTTTCTACAAGCTACCCTCCCCACTTGGAACGCCCTCTGGTTCTCCAGGGCTGGGCACCCCAGTGGGTGGTCCTCCGCTCCGTCACCCTGCGGCTAATGACCAGGTTAGTTACTCTCAGACCATGTCGGCCACAGACTAGGGTCTGCTCTGTGGGGGTCACTTTGGGATTTGAGCCAGTCCCCCAAGAAGTTGCCCAGTGGGCATAAAGGGTGCCCGGGGCTCCTCCTACTACATTCTGTCACTTCTTTTCCTTACCACACACTCTTCTCAGGCCTCAGGCGACCGCCAATCATCGTATCACAGTCAGCGTGGTTCTGGACTTGGGTACGAGGCCGTGCGCATCACAAGGTCCAGTCCCACATGTCCCTCGGCTCACTCTCAGAGCTGGTGTATACTATGTCATCTTGCCTCTTGCCAGCTTATTCTATAGAGTAAGCATTTTCTCTATTTTTGCATAGTTGCTGAGACTCCAGTCTCTTTGTGTGTGTGTGTGTGTGTGTGCATGTGTGTATGTGTGTGTGTGTGTGTGTGTGTGTCTGTCTGTCTGTTTGTCTGTGTGACATTTGCTAGACAGATACTCTACACTTGGGCCACACCTGAGCCCTTTTTTTGGCCTTAGTTATTTTTCAGATATATTCTCACATTTTTGCCCAGAGCTAGCTTTATATCTCAATTTTCCTACCTATACCTTCCTGTAGCTGGGATTACAAGCATGTGTCTCCACTCCTGACTTATTTAATAAGACGAAATCTCTTAACTGTTTGCCCAGGCTGGCCTCAAACTGCAATCCTCTCAATCTCTGCCTCCCAGATAGCTGAGTTTATAGGTGTGAGTCAATATGACAGGATCCATTTTCAGTCCTCTAAAGCTACATGGAGAAGTTTTGCGTGGAAACTTGAGCTCCATATCTCAGGTTATGTTCCAAAGCCAGGCGTCTGTAAGGGGTGTTTCTGATTATATCAGGCACTACAAGATTCTTGAGAAGTGTTTGATCTTGGCCTCATTGGTTTTATTTCCAAATAGGTTCCCTTGAAGATACATTGAACAATACCATTAGGTGTTCTTATCCTTCAATGGCATGAAAAGATTCATTCAGAAAGACAGTGGAGGACCAAACACACACACACCACATACACAAACACACACACAGGAACATAACACACAACTATACATACATGCACACATATATATGTGATACACACATGTGCAAACACACATAGGCTCACAGACAAAATGCACACCCCCACACGCACACCCCCACATGCACACCACTAATTCTTCCTCATTGAAGAAGAGGCAAGCTTTCTTGGCAAGTGTGAACACAGTACCTCAACCCAGATCCCGCCCGAATCCTTTTTACTTGCTCCACCTCTGCACTGAATTAATCTTGTCTTGATCTGGTGTGCCTAGCCTCTCAGGACAGCTGGTCTGTGTTGAAAGGTGTTGTTCAGGTCTAGGGTTTTACACTCTTTTCAGAGAATTCTTTCCATCTGTGAAGAGTACAGGCCATCCAACCACTCACCCTGTCTACGTGAACTCTTCATGTGCTACTGCACCTGGCTGTGCATGGTGGAAGAGGAAAGACCTGCCACCTTCGCCACCAACAGGGACAGTGTCTCAGAACGAGGAGTTGGGTTGACCGTGACTGCAGTAATTACCACCGCCACCCCTCAGCTGTGGGTGATCTGTGACACTGCCATTGACCCAGATAGCTCGTAGACCCGTTCCTGGGGTCTATTTCCCATGAGTCTCCACTCCTCCCATCACCCCATCTTGAGCAGTCATGGTGTAACCA
This sequence comes from Dipodomys ordii, assembly GCF_000151885.1. NCBI lineage: Eukaryota > Metazoa > Chordata > Mammalia > Rodentia > Heteromyidae > Dipodomys > Dipodomys ordii. The sequence goes on from NW_012267298.1 coordinate 7,508,766, forward strand.
TTCATTCATACATTCACAAGAGCGTTTCTGCTATTGGAGCAGAGTTTTCATTTGAATTGCTGGTCCAGTTTCAGCAGGTGGGCAATGCCTGCACTTTCAAAGTGCGGTGATGTCACAGAGGTTGCTGTGAAACTGAGAACTGAGAAATGGTTGGCTTTTCTTTGCATTTCCTGGCATTTCTTAGTGATGAATGTACTGGTACTGTGCGGCCCAGAGTGGAGTAGGGGAGGGGAGCAGGAGGCTGCGGAGGCATTTCACAGGTAATAAAGATATCACTACCACAGCCTCATATTTCACAGGAAAAAAAAAGCAGCATGGTAGAAACTGAAGGAGAATTTTGCACATATGTTTGGAATCTATAACAACCTAATTTGCTCCCCGAAGACAGTTCTGCAAGCAGCAAAGTCAGTTTGGTCAGACAAAATCAGTTTTAAGGAGTTACAGCTTTTAGCTCAAGTGGAGTTGTTTGGGAAGGAGTCCCCGGTGAGAGCCAGGAACTACCTGCTTTGCAGACTCCACCACTAGCTCCTGGTATCCTGGAGCGGAGTGGGCCTGGGTAGGAGCACCCCACACCTGCCCGCCGAGCCTGCCCATTCCAGGGAAAAGGGTTAATTTAATTTAATGGGCACTTGGCTGGCTTCTGTGGGAAAGCTGAAGGGAAAACCACACAGAACTCAGAGCCTTCATGAAAGTTTAATTCGATTTTGTGAAAGGGGAGCAACTGTATCCAGGCTTGCTGTGTTTAATATTAAAGCAAGGATGAGATCCTAAGACAGGCATGGGGGCTGGATAAAACCATAATCTCACAGATAGATGGAGTGTGTGCATGCATGCATGTGTGTGTATGTGCTGTGTGTGTGTGTGCGTGTGTATGAGTGAGAGAGTGTGTGTGAGAGAGAGGTCTTATGACAGGCATGGAGTTGAAAAACAAAACAAAACAAAACCATAGCCCCACAGATAGCTGGGCAGGGTGGAGATCTTCCCAGAGAGAAGGGAGACACAGAAGAGCAAAGGCAGGGAGGGAAAAGACAGAACAGAACAGAGGGGAAGGGAAAGCAGAAAGGGAAAGGTAGGGAGAGAAGAAAGGGGGAGGGGGAGAGGGAAAAATAAGGGAGGACAGAGCATCTGGGGAGGAGCCATTCATTGTGTCAGTTTCTCAAGGTTACACAAGTAATAAGCAATGCATCAATAGCTGTCAGACTCCACAGCTCACGCCCGGCCACGCCAGCCCCGTTCATGCCTGACAGCACTGACAGTGGTGATGAAAAAGTCCTGAGCCCTCGTCCTTGAGCAGCTGAGGCCCAAGGCCGGGCATACAAGGATACAAACCTGACAGGTGGCTATGAAGGGAGAGTTTAGCCTGAGCCTCTATGGGATATGGGACCCAATGTTCAGTGTGGAGCTAACTGCAGGCACCTGGAACCTATGGAGTCCTGGTCGGGGATTAATGCATACACAGCGGTTGCCAGGCCTGTGGGCCACACATTCTGCCCTGGATCCCAGTAGCCTTCCACTTGTGAAACTCTTCTTTCCACCCTGCCTGGACAGGTGCTTTGGGGCCTCACAGAAGGCAGGAAGGAGGCAGGCCTGTGGGTCTAGATAACATCCCTGCCCCCCCCCCAAGTTTCATTTGACTTTCTGCCAGGGAGGTAGGGCTGTGTCAAAAGCTGGAATTTGCTGATGCGTTCACAGTGCTGTTACCCAGTGTAAGAGTATTGAGTGAAGAATGGAGGAGGATTGGGAGGGGTGGATGGGTCTCCCTGGACCCTTCCAGCTCGTTTGAAGTGAGAAATGCTAACCCTGCCATATTTAATGACCAGCCTGGGATTCCTGTTGAAAGCCAGGAAGCAGGCACTTCTCACCTTGACTCTCTGTGTCCCATAACATCGCCTCAGGGCCTGGCTGAGCCACGGCCTGGGCCTGGTCTGGAGACCTGAAGCTCTCAGCCAGCTCCTTGCTTGTCAAACCTGTGAATGTATTTTTAAATGTATTTTATTTTTAAAATGTATTTTATTTTACTGTAAAGATGCTGTACAGAGGGGTTGCAGTTACATGAGTAAGGCATGAGTGCATTTGTCAAGCATTTTACCCTTTTCCTGGTTGTTCTTCCAGTATCCCTACCCTTCCCCTGCCTCCCTTATTCCTCCCCCCTCCCCAAGTTCTAAAGTTCGTTTCCAATATACTGTCCTGTGGGTCTCATTGTTGCAATGGGTCATCCTGTGTCCTTGTTTCAGCATTTTGTTATTCCCCTTCCCCTCCCTAAATTAGACAAATGTATATACAAGATGCAGGGCATCGAAATCAAGTACAGTGATAACAGGGGACATACCATAGGGAGAAGAACCTACCAGGGAAACAAACAAATCACATAGTACATTTAAACACAACAACGAAGAAAATCTCTTGTGTCTCGTGTAACCCTCACTTAGAAAGACGTTGGTGCTGCTTCACTGAGGTCTCTGTGGTTCCGTGGGGAACTGCAAAACCCTCCAAACCTGTTTGGATGCAGCCCTGCAGGGAGGAAGGGATAGGGAAGGCCTGAGACCTGGTGGGCAACCATTCTCCTGTTGTCAGCTGCATTTCTGGAGTTGAAATCTCCCTGAGTCGTCAAGATGGCGTGGATGCTAGCCCCTCGTTCCTGGTTCCATGGGACTGCAGTGCCTGGATGTCAGTCGATGAGGATGAAGGGCGGTGTCCCTGGAGCTCAGTGCAAAATGTGCCTCTGGAGCCTCTACCCTTCCTCTTGCCTCTCTCCTGGGGCCTGGCAATCTCTGGATCTGAGTGTGCCTCTGAAGATGTTTTCTTCTCCACCTACTGACTTCTGATCAAAGTCTCATCCCATCAATTACAACAAATAAACAAACACACTGCAGAATCAACACCTAAGAGAACGCCTTCCCCTTGACGTTTTGGGATGTCTAATTAATGATGTGAGTGAGCAAATTTGCTGCAGCCCTTGCTGATTAATTTATCAAGTGCTGAAACCTTCCTCCATTGCCTCTCGGTCCAATTAGTTAAGTGTTGGATGTGAGGGGCGCAGCAGTATCTCTTGAGAACCCCTCACCTCTCCACATCACAGGCCCCTTCTTGTGCTCCATCCCTCCTGAGTGAGCTGCTCAAGGATGCTTCCCAAGTGGACAGCTCATCCCCCTTCCCTGGCATGAGTGGCCCGAGGCAGTTCATAGCTCTGGACAGAGCCTCAAAGTCATTATCTTTCCCAGGAGGGCCCGGGCCACTGATGCAGTGCTGCCACTCCTCAGCCACTGCTCAATTAGAATCATTTTTGTTCTCTACAACACATCCACTTGTGCTGTTCTCTAATGAATAACAAAAGCTCACACATCTAGTGTGCCGTCATTCGCAAAGTGCCATTTGTACCAGTTGTGATGAAAAGTGGGGAACAGTAATTACTTCCATCTCTGTTTGTAGAGGAGGACACTGATTCTTGGACAGGTGGATGTCAATTGTGCAAGTTTACTGCATCATGTATCTAATTCTACAATCTACTGAAGCATGCCAACCTACAACTCAATGGTATTCAACAACAAACCTTTATTTTACTCTCTTGTTTTTGCCTCAGCTGAATTTGGCTGGGTTTGACTGAGATGGCCAGCTCGGTGCTGCGTGTCATTCTCTTCCTGGATGAGGGGCGGTGATCTGAGTGTGTTCTCATGAAGAAGGAAGGAAACATTGGCTTACATCTCATCCTATTGGCCATCCTAAATGCCACCTTAAGTAGAGTCACCATCATGAGATGGCTATGCTGTGATTTCACCTTTCTAGCCTCCATAGCTAGGAAAAGAGAATTTCTGTAAATTGTTCAGTTTGTCGTACCACAGATGAACTAAGACAAATAGTGAATTAAAAAGAGGTTCCTAGTGTTATGGAGTTTAATTTCTAGCAATGAGAGACAGGATGTACCCGATGATTCAGACAATGCTGGGTACAGGTGGAAATCTGTGAAGGACTAGGCAGTAAATTTTCAGTGTTGGGAACATAGTCTCTGTTGTTAACAATTCATCTGAATTCCATACAACAGGAAAGGTGTCAAAGACTGAACATGTATGGTCATGTTCTGATGAAGTTTTATTTAATAGAACAGACAGGGGAAGGGTTTGGCCTAGGGAACGATGTATACCAAGCCCTGGAGCACGTAGAGAAAATAGTAATGGCTTGGGATGAGCAAGAAGGATCATTTGGGGACCAGACTGCATCTTTCTGGATCCATGCTGTTCAGCTGAGAATAATAAGAGGGGGTCTGTTGAGGGAAGTAGGTCAGGTGTAAGCAGGTGCTGGTCATGGGGGAACTGGTAGACAGGCATGCGGGTGAGACAGTTCTGACACGGGAAAAGAACGAGAGAGGTACTGCATGGATGAGCTCACAGAAGAAAGAGTGGGGGGCGACTGACACCAAGGTTAATGAATTCCAGTTTTCTAAGTTCTAAGTGTGATATGAAGTGTAAAAGACAAACTTTGTGACTGCGCTTGATAAAGAGGGCAAGGAAGAATTTACTTGTGCTATTGCGGCAGGAGAAAGAAAGGTCTGAGCATCAGGTTATTGTGTGTTTATACATCCTAGAGCATAGAACTGGATTCAGACACAGCTGCAAACACAGCTGTTTGCTGGGGGCTTCTAGCCTGGTGAAGGTGTCACGGATGGAAAATTCCTCAGAGGAACTCAATTAGATATTACAGGTAAGGATATATTTTTGCTAAACTGCCTGACAGGCTTTTTGGTAAAGGCAAACCAAGCACTTAGATATCAATAGAAACAGATTTTGACCGAAAATAACTGGACCCCTAAGGTCAGGGACAAAATTGCATGCCAAGGTCAAGACATAGTCAAAAAGAAAGCTCCAATGAGCCCAACTGATACTTGATTGAGAATGAAATCCTCATAAGGTTTTAAGCAGAAGATGGACATTATTTCATTGTTTTCCAACTGATTACTTCCAGTTTCAAGAGGGGGAACAGGGGAACAAAATAGAAGATGAGTTTGAGTTTCCCATCCCACTAGTAACTAGTCATTGGTGACAGAGACAAGAGATATATCAGTAAAAATGGACAGGTTATGTATGGATTGGGAGATAATGTACACGCAAAGTCAATCAAACTTTCTGACTGGTTGAATATAGGGGTGAAATAAAAGAGCAGATACAGGATCTTTGCTACAAGTTGGACTGAGAGCATGGCAGGAAGGATGTAATCTTACAGAGATGGAAAAGCCTGTGGGGAAAAGTTGGTTTGCGGAATACTAAGTAAGAGTTAGTTCTGTTTGGGTTTAGTAATTTTTTTTGTCTGGTCCTGGGGCTTGAACTCAGGGCCTGGGTACTGTTCCTGAGCTTCTTTCACTCAAAGCTAGCACTCTACCTTTTGAGCCACAGATCAATTTTTGGCTTTTTTTTCTGGCAATTACTTAGTGATAAGAGCCTCATGGACTTTCCTAACGGGGCTGGCTTTGACTTGTGATCCCCAGATCTCTGCCTCCTGAATAGCTAGGATTAAAAATGTGAGCCACTAGAGCCTGGTGATTTTTAGTAAATTTTAAGCTGGCTATTAGATGTCTCCTCTATGTAAAGACATGAAGTAGAAAATGTATTTATGAGTTTAGAGCTACATGAGGAAGTTGCTGGTACAGATACAAGTTAGAGACATCATCTGTATATAACTAGCATCTAACACTTTAGGAAATATTAAGATCACTTAGAAAGCAAAGGAAGACAAGTTAACCAAAGTTGGCACACGAGGCCATCTTAACAGAAGGGGAAATGAATAGAAGGCTGAGAAGCAGTGACCAATCTTATAGAAGAAAATCAGAAAAATGGGCACCCCAAAATCTGAGTAGTTGATTATATTTCCTCTTGATAAAAAAAATGCAAAAACATAGCTACAGTGACATCAGCTGCTGGTCACCCACGTCCAGGGATTGATGAGGAAATCCGTAGTATTTAAAGCATACTATATATGAAACATGTGCAACAAAGGCTATTTTAAAATGATAAATTATTTAATAATATAATGATGCCTCCAAATAAAATATAATATGGGAATTGGCTCATTATCTATTAGAAAATATTATTAGATCCCTACCTACCTCACACTAGACAAAAGCAGAACTGGCAGTTGTTGAGCACCAGTCCCGAAGAAGGAGAGAAGATGTTGGCTCATGTGATAAGAGCAAGGAGAACTTACCTGAGGCCTGCAGGATATGTGAATCCTGAATCCAACAGGCAGAGGATGAGCAGAAGTGGATCAGAGAAAGGAATCAGAGAAACGGGTTGCAAATATATCAACAGAAACCACTAATGAAGCCTTGGAAAACAAAATGCCAGTTACCCCCAAATCCTACCCAATGTCAGGGATCTCTCAGGACTAGTGAAGAGTCCAGGATTATATAAAAATACCTTTTGGTCACAGCCAATGTGTAGAAGAAAATACTCAGGGCAGTGCTTGATTACAAAAAGTAGTGTGCTGACCCATGGTCACCACGGTGGTGTTAACACCACTGAATGAGAGTTTTATCTTCCAGAAGATGAAAGTGGAAACTTCATGGTGTGACTGGAGAGTTGCTTAAAAGGAGCTTCATCTCTCCTAAACTCTAGCAAGGTGTCTAAACTTTCCCTTTAGTTTTAAAGTCCAGGAACCTCCAGTGAAGTGTGATAAAATACCTAGAAACAAAACCTTGGATCTCCTTTTGAATTGCAATGGAAGCATGGATTTGATGGGCTCTGTGTCAGTGAAACTAAGGAAAGTTCCAGAACAAGATCCACATTTATTAGGATCACTGGGAACTTGACACAACAAAGCTGATAGCTATGGAGAAACTTCTGAAATGTGTACTCACTGGGTGTTGCTAAAGAAAAACCTTTATGAGCTTTAGATTTCTTGTTTATCTATGTGTTTCTTCAGCTTTCCAGCGACTTATTCATTTCTGAAGTATTTCTTGAATACTTCTTGTGTTCTAAGCAGCTTACAGGCTGCTCTGAACCAGACCCTGAGAGCTCCCTGTCTAGTGGGAAGGTAAATAAAGATGGTGGCATTTTCAGAGTACAATGAATGTTCATTGCATGATAGGTTATTATATTGAGAAGTGAATTTTCTTCAGAAGTATACTATGGGAAGCTTTCCTAGTAGAGAATATCTGTGATCAGTTCTTGTGAGGTCCTGACAATTGAGCAAAGTTTTACAGCATGGAAAGGAATTGGCTAGGTGAAGACAGTGTGGAAGATGTATGTGCACAGTTGCTGTGGTGTGTAGGAGCTGGGCTTACTAGGAACAGACAGGAGAATAGGTGACCAGAGTAGAGAGAGTAAATGACAGGTCTGCGACAGATGGACAAAAGAAAACAGGAGCCAGACCCTGTGGGACATCACAGGTTATGCTAAGCACATTTGCGGTTATCCCAGACATAATGAGACACCCTTTAAATATTGTAAGCAGAGAAGCAACATCAGTGGGTATGCATTTCACAAAGATCACGCTGGCCTTAATGTAGAAAACAATTTCAAGAGGGACAAGCTGGGTGTTGGGTGAAGGGGGGCATTCGTTACCTAGATGAGAGACAATCATGAATGGTAGCTGGGAAACAGAGCAACGAGGACAAGTAGGAACTGTTTCAAGGATAACATTGTCCAGGTTTGCATGTGGATCTGTGGGATGAGAAAGGAAGTTTCTCTGTGCATTTCTTGTACCACTAAATGCCACAGACTGGGGAACTTGAGAAGTTTAACTTCACAGCTGTGGATGCTAGGAAGTTAAGAACATGCCACCAGCATCTGCTGAACATCCGGTGAGGACCTTCTTGTTAAGGCAAGCCCTGGCAGGAGACAGCGCCAGGTGTGTGTGTGTGAGAGAGAGAGAGAGAGAGAGAGAGAGAGCAGGCTAGCCAGTGAAAGTTCACTTGTGCAATAAAGCCATCCCGTGGACCTCAGAGTTCACCTCTTCATAAAAGGATGTGTCCATTAATGAGGATGCTCATGGACCAATTACCTCCCACATAACTTGAGTCCCAAATACCACCCACATGGGATTTTATGGATTGATTTCCAACACATGAAATTTTGGAGAAACACTAAAATCTCCAATGCATAGCAGGTCTCCAGAAGGGATTCAGTGAAGCAGATGACAGGCGGTCATTCCCTGAGCCAGAGGTCCAGGAAGAGATCCAATCGTCTCTAAAGAAGGCGTAATCTTGCCAATCCTGCTTCCCTCACACATTCGCTGCCAAGTCCCATTGAGAGAAAGTGTGTGCCAAAGCTTTGTAAAGCCTGTGGCTCCGGAGATGTGTAAACTATTATTATTTTCCCACCCACTGTCATTAATGGCTCCGTAGTGCCCTGTAACCAAATCTTTGTAAGGAAATCTAAATTCTCACTGAGGAACAAACAAGACAAGTTGATCCCATCTTGCCAACAATCAGAAGGGGGGAAAAGACATAATAACAACCTTCAAGGAGAGAATAAAATCTCTTTGGCCAAAAATGCAGCCCACTCAGAAACTTCTAGTTCCAAGTTTCCAACTCTGCTGAAATATTTCTCAGCTCCAGTTCTTCTCAGAAATGGCAAATGACATTATGGGGAGTGAAGGAAGTTTCCCCAATAATTAGACTTTTTGGATCTTATTACTTTTGTCAAACAATGCTTGAATGCTAGCCAAAGACTTAGAAATATAAAGATTGCAATGTGGCTTCTATTTGTGTCTTGCATTTTTTCTCTTCTTGAGGGAGCCATGTTTTAGTTTTGCATGCAACGTTTAGGTTTTTACTTTCATGTTATGCCCCTGTTTCTACAGATTGTGGAGGAGGCCTTGAGAAAGCTCAAGGGCATGGAGCCACCACTATGATATGTGCCTGGAATTTCCAGCTGAGTCTTTTGCTTGCATAAAATTGTCCCTGAGTCTCCAGCTCATACTATGGGTCTTCCGCTTAACATCTGAGAGCACAAAGTTCATTTGTTAGAGCATCATCTCACAAAAGAGCCTTGGGCCCTGGCCCTGTTGACCTTTCTCACCAGTTGTTTCCTCTAGCCATTTGGAGGCTTCTGCCTTGTACATAGAACACTCCTTGTGATACTTTACCCTCTGGACGACTTCCAGGTCAGCATGATGTTCTTCATAGAGTATATCTCATGGCTTGGGTTTTGTAGATGGGTGAGACGTCTTGTGGCGTTTCTGATTTTGCTGCACACTAGCTCCATGACTTGGTTTCAGTTTCTCTGTTCAGTGGTTGTATTAATGCCCCCACCTGGTCACACCTGCCAACACCCCTCCTGCATTGTTTCTGGATTCCACCGTGTGTACTGGACTGAGGCATAAGCATGAGAAGCATTTGTGTGTTGGACCTTGACTGAAAGCAACCCATAGAAGATGTCAAGGTGATAGCTCCATCAACTGCCTGACGTGAGCAGTCCTTCTTCAATGTTCACGTGATTGAGCATGGATGCGACCAGCTGAGCCCAATTCAAACTGAGGAACTGTGGTACAGAGCACAAGGGCTATATCATGACAGCCTGGTTCACCTCTGCCCCAGCGTGGGTTACAGAGTTTGATTTCCAAGTTAAACCCTTCCTGTGGCCACACCCCTGGGCCGTGTGGCCATGGGGAAGGTACTCTTAAAGCCTTTTTTTCACATTCATATCACAGGTACAATGGTGCCCACACCAGGGGTCTTGGGAAGATAGGTAGTCAGGTTGTCATCACTGTGACAAAAACCTGACAAGACAATTTAAGGAAGGAAAACTGTTTTGGATTGTAATTTCAGAAGTTTTGTAGCAGGGCAGAACATTTCACCTCATGGCAGACAGGAAGCAGAGAGGGAGTGAGAATGAGGAAACACAGAGACAGAGACAGAGAGACTGCGCTCTATTTTCCCCTAGGAAAGCTTTCCAGCCATTTGGATTGTGCTGCCCCTTTATAGTTTATCCTCCTTGAGACAAACGTGCTCACAGACACGTAGAAGTGGGCTTTACCAATTTCTTAGATGCTCTTAATTTAATCAAGTTGACAAGATCAATCATCACGGAGGATAAAATTAAATTATAGGTACAACTGCCAAGTGCAGTTTCCAGTGTAGAGTTCTCAGCAAAGTGGGATAACCGCAAATACATTTCAGTACCTGTTCCTCTCATTGCCTGAAATTTCATGATTCTCAGGAATAATAAATGATTTGCCTTAATATTCTTAATGGATCTCGTAGTGCCTAGGACTTATTATGATCTGGTAAATGTTGACCAAATGAACAAATGAATTAATGAATGGTGGCCTACCTGGTTTAAGTGATATCTTGTATGCTAACCCTCTATGGGCCGTGGTCCTATGACACCGGTAGTAACCAATTACTGGGTGTCCAGTTGCCACAGATGAACACATGAATTTAGTTAGCACTTAGACTCTTTTCCCTCCTGAATGAGTCCTACATATCTTATCCTCGTTAGTGGATATTAACTGTACAACGGGGTTTCATTGTAGCTTGACTGAACAATAGTGCCTGTGGAAACCCAGTTCCCACTGCCGAAGTTGATCTGAGATGTGGTCTAGGTGTCAGGAGTTTTAAATTTTCCGAGGTGGTTCCCCACCACAGTTAAGTTTGAGAACTACCTCAGTAGACCAGAGCTTGGTAAATGACAGGCCCCCCTGGCCAAATCCACAGTATGCCTCTGTGCATTAAAATATATTGGGTTGCTCTCTGATCCATTTGTTCTTTTACTGTAAGCCCTCCTGCTGTGCAGGTGCTAAAATGGTAGATGTACTTAGTTGTAACAGAGACCATCTAATCAGCCAAGCCTAAAATATTAGCTGTTTGGTCTTTTGTAAAAAGGTCTATTGACCCGTGCTTGAGACATCAGAAGCCTGTTGTCTGGCTTCAGCTCTTCCTCGCCCTGATTCCATTCATCTTCCAGCCCCCGCTGCTGGCCAGGTTTTGTTCCAAATGTATTGCATTCTCATGAGAAATGCCATGGCCGAATGGCATGGCATGTTATGACTACTTCTCTATCATGACCAACCTTTTCTTTCTCTTAGAATCAGTGATTGTCTTACTTTGTTTAGGTTGATTTCCATGTACCTCTCACAACTGTGATCCTTATTCTGTCATACTTGTCAATTTCCACCTGGATAGAGCCAGAAGCTTCTGGTAGCTCTGCCCATATGCTGAGGACTTTCCCTTTCTGCTCCCCCTCCCCGCATGGTTCTCTGTTTACTCAAACTCCGCAGTCTTCCTTCTCACAAATTTACCTTAATGGTCTTCTCTGTGAAATGGCATGCCTCCTCCTTTGCTTTTCTAGGTCTCTTTCCCAGTTTCTTGGTCTTTGTTTTTCTCCCTTTTCCTGCCCTTATTATATGTTGTCTTTTGTTACTCTGCTGAATTTTTACTTTGCTGCCAAATGTTTAACTTCCAAGATTTCTTAGTTCTTTCCGGAGTATGTATCACATGTTCTTTTTTATTTTTATTATTTTATTTTTGAATTGCCATATTTTGTAATATGAGGAGGTCTCATTGTGATATTTCAGTAGGTGCACAGGGTGTACTTTGAGCAAATTCACCTCCTCCACTTTATTTTTGTTGCTCCCGCCCTTCCTCTTCCTGCCCCCTTTATCAAACAACATTTGGCAGGTTTCATTATACTGTATACTCTATATGCTATATATTAGGAGAATTTCAGTTCCCTAGACCAAATAAAGTGATGATGCTTGATGAAAGAGAGGCAAATATAGTGTAAGAAAAGGTGAACTCAGCTGAGAAAATGATCACAATACTCAACTGGAGATTAGAGAGCTCCCAGATGGAGCCACTGGACAAATGGATTGGAGGAATCCATTTCCCCAAGCTTTTAGAGGATGTGTTTTAAATCCTCCAAACATCCCCAACCATGACTCCCTCTGTACCTTTGTGTGTGAGTGTGCTTTGAGACTCTCTTTCAGCTAAAAGATCATTAAGAGCAGAGAGCTCTGAGCTAGCTGACAATCCGAGGAGGCTCAAGTGCTTAAGTGGTTCTGGCTACAGTCAAGAACTGCTGAGATGTCTGGAATTGGACAGGAGATTAATTGAACAATGGAGAATTAAAAGATAATGGAGAAACAGCACAAGACAGGTGACCTGTTTTGATCAAACCTTGTATTTGTTTGCCTCCTGTGGGATGGTAGTGTTCTGTACAACAACTGGCACAAAGGAGACATGTCTAGTGGGAGAATTGTCCACGTTGGAATAGTGATCTGTAACATGTCCATGGAGGATGTCTGACTGCAGACTGCCTTTATAACTTTTGGTCCAGTAGTCCTTATAAAACCAATCTAGATTCTCTAGGGCTTTCTCACCCCAAGTCTAAAACTATGTGTGCTTTTAAGTCTTGACATGTGAGATAACAAACTGCCAGTGGAGCTTCTTTTAACAACACTGACCTTACAAACACTCTCAACTCCTTCTGGAAATGCTTCCATATATCTTGATCATCTTCAGGGAAAGGCCCAACTATTTTAGCCTCACCATTAATGTTCATCACACTCTGGTCTTTGGCAAACGTCTCCAGTCCAATTATTGGCACTTTCCCATGTCACACCTTGATGTGCCCAGTACTAGCCATATTTCTACTGGCTTCTGAACCTAGCACATTCTATTCTTCATTGCTCCTTCTTCGCCTCCATCAATCAATCTCATGTTTGTTCATTTCTTTAGATGTCAGTTTAGATGTAGTTATACTTGATCCTCCCATAAATCCTTCATTCATACTCCCTTTATAGAACTCATTATTTTGTGCTGCTTGTGATTCACTTTTTCTTTTCCTCCATCCTAGATTAAAAATGGTTTGAGGGGTGGAATTCCTTGTCACCACTACCCCTTCAGTTCATATGACCTTGATTTTGTATATCCAATATATTCAGTAGGTTGCTGAATAGGGAAAAATGAGTGAATGAGGAGATAGGCTAAAGATTAACCTAATAAGATGAAATAGCACCTTCGTTATGTTAAGATTCCAGTCTATTCAGTTCTGCAATGGCAGATGCCACAGAATTATTGCAATTGGAGCCCATACCAGATTGCTTAAATGCATAACCATGATCAGAGCTATTGTAGGGATAAATCAGAAACAATGTGAAATTACAATGAAGAACCATCTTAGGGAGTCTAAGGGAAGTCACACGAGAAAATGACACTATGCCTCGTCTCCTTCTTTACCTTGGATTTGGGTGATGATACTGATGACACTGAGAAAGAATTCAAAAGAAATGGAAGGAGTACACTGGTTCCATTCCCCTGTCAATGTTTGCAGTTTATACATCAAAGACTTCACATACCGAACCTTTTTTTTTCATTTGTGTGGAAGATGTGGCACAGGGAGAGTCCTTTTCTAGCCTACACAGAAGTAATTTTTCCTGTGGTTTGAAGTTCAAGTCAAGCCTGGATATACAGGTTTTCACAGGTAGTTATAGAAGAGATGAAAAGGGGAAGTAGGTGGGTGAGTAGATAACTCGATGGATGGATGATTGCACTGATGGTTGGATGGATGGGTGGAAGGATGGGTGGATGAATACATGAGAGTGATGGAGAGCGTGAAAAGGGAGCGACACTGACCTAGAAGAGTTGACTGAACTTGGTAATGCGTTATATGTGCACGTGGGTGTGCATGTGTGTTTTTTGTGAGTGTGTGCTTGTGTGTGGGGGGGTGCATGCATACACATGTGTGTGAGGGACAGAGGAGACAGTAAAATCAAATATAATTGCTTCCAGCCTAAGTGGAAGAGATAAAACCACTTTAAAAGCTCTTCTGGGGAAAAGTGATTTATTGAACTCAAGAATTTATTCTGATTTTAGAGATTCTTATTGGAGAAGGTTTTCTTATGTTGTCTTACTGCTAAAGGACCTTAATTATTTTTAAATGATAATTTACTTTTGTCTAAAACAAAGGCCTCAGTTAGTAGTGTGCAAACTCAGGATGTACATGGATATATGGGTCTATAATTTGAAAAGTTCTTGGGCATTCAGGAAATCCAAAGCTTGTATTTGCTACCTTACTGAAGAGTTTTCTTCCTATCAAATCATGGACATTTGTGATTACACCTATGATTGTCGAAAGTGACTAAAAAAAGGAATCTCTATAAAATCCAGCAACGAATCATTTTTGCTTTATACTGAAGCAAGCAACACAAACAAGAACACTGGAAAGAACAGCAAAGGAAGGCTTTAGTTCTGACCATGAAGGGAGGTGAGCTAGAAAAGACCATGAGGGCAAAGCCTGGTTATTCTGCTGTCCGCCCCTTCAGCCACCTATAGCATTTGGCAGGACTCCAACTGTGGCTCAGGAGTGTCATGGAGGAGGGTTATGAGTGTGGAAATTATGAAGTCATATAGCATTTGCACTCATCAGAATTCATGCTGATACCACTGGGAATAAATTCACTCCTGCCAGCCTCCTACAAGAATGGCTTAAGGGCACATTAATATTAAGCCTAAATTGGAGGCTGAAACAGTGCCAAGAGGAAAATTATCTGTAATAAGAGCCATTTGTCAAGTAAGATGGCCCCAAATGCAGAAAAGCAGGTAGACCCCCATGCTCAAAGGGACAACCTTGCTTAGAGGATGCAGCAAAGGGTGGAGGTGCTTCGATGGATGGTCCTTCAAGAGCATGTCTGTCATTGACTTAGCTCATGGGCAAGTCCAACGTGCTTCCCACATTTACTTATGCAGGGCGAATGGAGATTTTTATTTTGCCCTTCCTTTTTCTGTTTATTTTCCTGGAGACATAGAGCTAGAAATGGAGTAATGAGAAGCTCTTCTGAGAGAGACCAAGGACATTTTTGTTCTCAGGCAGACAAAAACAGTTCTGTGCTAAAAATTGTCTGCAACCCAGGAAAATGACGGTACTTTAATTAGTATTTTTGAAATTCAAATTCGGGTCGCTGGAGGTGTCTTGGAATCAGGAGCGAGGGCTCCCTGTACAGAGCTACGAGACTGGGGGAGAGCCTTCATGCTGGGGAAAACCTAAGGAAAGATGTCTGGGCTCATCAGAGCGTTCTGCTTCACGCTGCACAAAGGTGTGCAGAACAGGTTGGGCTGAGGATTCTTAGGAAGTGTTGGGGCCAGGGTTTTATATTTGGAGTCTGAGCAGTTTTGGGGCTCAAATTCCATCCAGGGCCCTCACTGAAAAGATGGTGCAAGAATCACTGATAGCCCCTGAGTCTTGACTTCCTCTTCAGCAGTTTTTGTCCAGTCGCAGTACAGAGGTAGTGTCCAGGCAATGGATGTAGCCCATCACCAGTCGGCAAAGAGAAGGAGCTTGGGGGAGCTTGGGGTCCCCAGCAAGACTGAGAGTAAGTCAGAGCTTGGTTTTAGGGAAATGATGGCAGCCGCCATCATTGTTGACTGCAGGTCAACAATGTCTACATTTCTCCAGAGGGCCCTTCACAGAGCTTGTCTGAAGCTGCTGTGCTCTGACTTACCTCTCACCTCCTGGCAGCCTTTGAGAACGAGTTTTGAAGGGTAAAATTTAGCCCTTCTCTCTCAAAGTGTTTTTTTTTTCTTAATAGATCCAGGCAAGCTCACTGTCTAGGGTCTTTATATAATATGTTGTCAGCTGTTAGGCCTTTTCCACACTGGCTTTTTATTATCTCTGATAGGTAACCTTGGATTTCCTGAGTTGGCTCAGGAATTTCTCCATGAACCACCCCTCAGCAGCCTGTCTAAAATGCACACTGGGGGATAATCAGGGGAAACCACTGGACTAGAAATGCCCAGACCAATTTTCTAGAGAGTGAGAAATCCTTAGAGTCTATAACCCTATGTGCTTCACCCCAGCCAAGGAGACTTGCAAATAATCAGAGTTGTAGATTGCCCATGCAGTGCTGTTACGGGAGACCCTCTGTACCTGCAAGGGCCTGGCTAGCCTTTTGCCAGGTAATCAACATCATCCTCCGTTACCTGATGTATGCTAGGCTCTGGGCTGGCTTCGGGAGCCACTATGGTGAGGAAGGTGCCATCCTTCCATTGCAGGATGCACACTTTGGTCAAAGAGACAGTCATTCAGATACATGTCAGCTTAATGTGCCACTTCTCCACGGATGACAAAAATATGCAATGCATGCTCACAGAAGTCCAGTCACCATCTGTGATGCCTACCTGGATGCTTCCATTCATCCCAGGAAGATGAGCCTCCTGAGCAGGCAGGGCCTGTGGAAGGGACAGGGCAGCCCCTTCTCCTTTGTTAATATGGATGGAGATTGGCAGCTTTAAAAAGTGTCTTTGAGGAATGTTTGTTTATGAAAGATCACTCACTGGGCTTCAAAACTTAATATTAACTTTATTAAGTTTTCAAAAAAAGGGGCATTCTTACTCAAGCTTGTATACTTTGTTCTGTTAGTGAAAGTCTTGCAAGAATTAGCAATTATAAGAAGATCTAACCCAATTTTTAAAGTTAGGGATTTTCAAAGGACCTCATAATTTTGATAGGTTCTATATTCAGTTCTTTGATTAATGAACAAAATTTCCTGAGTGCTCAAATATAAATCTAATAGGTGATATTAAACTCATAAACACCACATGGTTTTATGGCATTGTAAATGTTTAAGTGCTACATACTAATCTAATACAAATTATCTTAAAGCTATTGTATTTGTAAATTGTTCATTTTAATTGTAATCACAAAGTTGAACTGTAATACCATTAAACCAAATGCTCTTAAATAAAAAATTATGTGAATGATACATTTATAATTTATTAAATGTACCATTATTTCATTTTTTGTTAAACTGAATTAAAATATGTTTATCTACTTAAGTATTAGCAATTGTTAATTCTGAGTAATTGAATTTGGATTTATTTTAATTTTTTTACTTTAAAAATACATTTTTATTGTTATTATATTGGTGATATACAGAGATATTACAGTTACCTGACTTATGTAACTGTAACCCCTTCTCTTATTCTCTCCTAGTTTTACCCTCCTGACTCCACCCCCAAGTTGAATAGTTCATTTTCAACATAGTGGCTAGTGAGTATCACTGCTGCATTTGTTCACTCTTTGTCACATCATTTCTGTGCTCCTTCCTTAACCTCCCCAAACAGATAAACTTAGAAACAAGACTAACAGTAAAGAAAATAAAAACAGCATCAAAGAAAAAAAATCTCGTTTCCATTTCTTAGAGTTCATTTTGATAAATATTATTATATGATCAGATGCACTTAGGTATTGAGCCTTTGTGATCCCCTCCTGAGAATATTCTTCTTTGATCTCACTGTATGAATGTCTAGAGACCTGTTTCATTTATCATGTCCCAGTATAGAGTTTTTTTACCTGTCCAATATGTTTACTTGTAGATTTATAGGCACATTCTAGTTACCACAAATGAAGGAAAACATTCAAGGCCACACTAAAGCTACCAGCACAACCATGGTCATTGCAGCATTATTTGCCATAGCCAAAATATGGAATCAACTCAGATGCCTCTCAGTGTAAAAAATGGATAAAGGAAATGTGGTATACATACCCAATAGAATTCTACTCCTCCACCAGAAAGAGTGATATTGTACCATTCACAAGGAAATGGAAAGACTTGGAAAAAATTGTATTAAGCAAAGTAAGCCAGACCTAAAGAAACATAGTCAGCATGGTTTCCCATAATTTCTTTGTTCAAACCTTTCTTCATATTCTCAATTCTTTGTATCAGTCATCAGTCCAGGGAAAGTAATAAGTAAAAAAACTTTGGTAATATCATTCTAGGGTTGTCCCCATGCTTGGAATTATGGGACAGTCCCAGATGCCGTGGCCCCTGTAGTCTCTTCAAGGACTTTCTGGAGCCTAAATCCACCCAGTCACTGAAGCAGGCCTCGGAGGAATGAACTTTCCAGGCTTATTAGTGTACACACACTTCTTATATCAGATTCTGGGGCTTATGTTTCTTTCTTTTTTTTTTTTTTTAACAAAGATGGGGAATTTAATGCAGAACCTTTTTTTCAGATTATTGTGCAGATTCAAGTTTAATTGGAGAAATATATAGAGTTGAATCTAATCTCAGGAGACTTAGTGAATGAGTTCAGTATGGCTAATAATTGCCCCCTATTATCTAAGTGGCTAAAAGAATGATGAATAAATAAATACATTAGTGATAAAATGAATTAGAGGCGAGCTCTGAGTGTGCAAATGCATGCTCCAATGAATGAGGACAAAAATTATAGAATGACTGATTGACAGATACAAGAACTAACTGGATAAGTGAATGAGTGAGAGTCAGATAACTGCCTGTCATTGTGAGAAATTAATTGATTGGCTGAATAAAAGATATAACTGAATGGAGGAAACAAATTGCTATAGTATATGGCTGACTAAATTGTGATTGAAAGAACAAATAATATTTTTGCAATAAAAACATTTTTAAAAAGGGAAGGAACAAAGAAAAGAATAAATGAAAGAGGGAACAAATGACTGAATTAAAGGACTGGTATGTGTAATATTGACTGTGTTGATTATGTGTGTGAATTCATTGACTCGATGGTCATCTAAAACAAGAAAATGAATAAGTGACTATAATAAATGAGAGAATGAATGATTGAGTGAATGGATGAATGCTTGGTCTGGAAGGAAAAAGTTTTTCCTTGGAACTCTTTTTTCCCTTGAAGTTGTCATGTCTCATTTTAACACCACACTTCATTTCAGCCCTGCACAGCCCTCCTAAAATATACCATTGGTGCTACTATCCCAACTTGGCCATATTCTACTTCATTCTGTGGTTGGAACCTGAACTTAGTTCTTCATATTAGGACTTTTCAGCCAGCTTGACTTCTTTAGAATCTTATGATACCTATTACCCTGAGTTATATTTTAGTTTACAATATTCCATTTCTTTCTGAGTACTTCAGGAATGATTCAGGTCCTGGGAATACAGTCATAGTCTGGGTCCTTCCCAGAGCCTGGTGGAAGTCAAGTCCTTTGGACCTTATGTTTGAAGAACCAGCTGCAGTGATTGCTCTGTCTGGAGGTCTGAGCTGGTCCACCTCAGCACCTGGGCTTGGTAATCCATCCTCAGCAACAGGATGCTGCGAATGGTATCTATTTGAATGACTTCCAGACACAAATATACTTTAGAATTCTTGTTCCTGCTCACCCTTCTATGTTTGACCCACCTGGTTTTATTCATATTTCCCTAACTTACTTGAAGCAGATTGATCCTTCAAAGAATTGGTGTTGAAATAAACTCCTTCACAATGACGTATTCACATCCAGCATCTGGAGTGGGTCCCCTGCCCCTCCTCTCCTGCTAACCAAAGAGGTCCCCACCCCCAGCCAGAAGAGACTGCCACAGGAGACTATGTTCTGTCAAAAGATTTGTTAATTGGGAGCTCACTGTACACCTCTTGCTTCATCAGTTTCAAATCACAGAGCAGACCTGTTGTCTGTTTACAGTTGTTCAAGGAACATTTAAGAAGGGCATTTATTTTTTTAAATGCTCAGAGGTTACCCACAAATTTCAGAGTGAAGCTCTGCCAAAATTTATGGTGAAGAAGCTGAAAATAGATGCAGTGTTTATTCATCAGCAGCCGCTCTGGGTGTGTTGTTAGCTATTGGCATAGGATTAGAGCATCATCTGAGGGGGCCAGGCTGGAATGAAGGTAGGGTTAATGTGACTGAGGAGACAGGGCCTGGCACCCGTGTGAAAAATCACCCTGCCAGGCTCAAACCTAATAAACAAGAAATTCTAATTACATGTCAATGTTCCCCTTCAGGATTTGCAGAGTGGGTTTAACTCCTCAAGGGATCTTTCATGTGTGAATAGTCATTCTGATCCTGCGAGTACAGCAGGTGAGATGAGACTTCAGTTTATCCTGTCTGTCTTGATGTCCTGCTTTCCACCCTCCCAGGATCCACCGTCTGTTGGAGTGTACTCCCATACCTATTTTATTTACTGTGCACTTTGTCTGGGACATGAGTAACATTTGATGAATATTGTTGATGAAGTCAGTAAATAAACAAATGTCAAATCCAATCCATCCTCTAAGGCTGATCTCAAATTCCCATCATCCCTTAATCTTTTCTGACTCTGCTTCTAAAATAGCAGAGAAGTCTCAAGAGCCTTACTTAGAGTCCTGCTTACTTAGTGATCTTCACAGTTCTTTTCATGAGTGTATATTTTAGCTTCTCTCCTTCTGTTTCTTCTTCATCATTACGAGGATCTTCTCCATCGTCAAAAGTGAAGGCTCTTGGGCATTGTCCATGCCAGTTATTCCCATAAACTCACCACACTCTCAGTCTTTATAAGACTCCATTATATAGCTTTCTATTACCTTCAATGGTCAGGTGGAAAAACCGAGACACATAGAGGTTCAAGGATAGCAGTAGCATGCTTGCTTTAGCAGAACATATGTTAAAACTGGAATAGTAGAGAAAAGGTTAGCATGGCCCCTGTGCAAGAATGAGACACAAATTCATGACGCAATCCTTATTTTTGTAGATTTAAGGGAGAACTCAAATAGTTTAAACCCTTAGAAAGGCAAAGGCAAAGTCCAACAAAATGAACACCAGGAAATGAGTACTTGAAAGGGGTGGGGTGGGGGTCAGGAGGAGAGGCACAGACAAATGAAGAGGAAAGGTGAGGAGAGAATGCAGTCAAGAATTCTCTGTAGGTTAGCTTCTTGTGGCTCATGCCTGTAATCCTAGCTATTCAGGAGGCTGAGATCTGAGGATGATGGTTCGAGGCCACCTGGGGCAGGAAAGTCCATGAGATGTTTATCTTTAATCATTAGAAAACTGGACGTGGCACTGTGACTCAAAGTGGTGGAATGATAGTCTTGAGTGAAAAAGTTCAGAGACAGAGCCCAGGCCCTGAGTTCAAGTCCCATGACCAACAAAAAAAAATCTGTATAACCTACAAAATGAAGAACAGTGAAGTAAGGGGTGGCAAGATGCATTGTGTTCAGAAACTGCTTTATTAAATGGCGACTCCTTTGTATAACTACTATAGGGTAATTTTTAAATAGAACAAGAGTGTCTACTTCTTTAGAAACTTACTGTTGCTAGGCACTGTTCCTATCATTTTTTTTGTACTGATGGTGGACCTTGGAGCCTTGCCCTTATCAAGCAGCTTCTCTAACCACTTGAACCTTGCCCACTTAAACAAAAATACAGTCTCACCTTTTTACTTGTGCTAGTATAAACACTTCTCCACTATTAGATTATTGGGGAAATAAACACTCTTTAATATCCAGTAGGAATGTGGTATGTTTCTTACTTTTCTGCTCTTTCCCATTCAGCTATAGTTCCTTATCTTTCACCAGGTGATCTCCATCTTCTAACCTTTAGTTCACGGCCCAACCTACCCTTGTCTTGCTTCTGCCCCCAGCACTTTCCTGAGAGTGAACTCCAGTCAACGTCATCAAATGGCCTGTGGACTGTTTTATGTTTTGGTCTCCCTATAGCCCACCTTATACTGCCCTGGACTATAAAAGGCAGTCTCACTGTATTTGTGAAATTAAAGCAAATGGAAATGAATCGAATTGGAATATATCCTGAAGCATTTTATACCTCTGATTTCTCCCCTCTTTTTCTTGAAATTCTTTTGTGCCTTGGTTCCCATGGCTTTTTATAAAGGCGATTCTCCGTGTATGAATGTTCCTTCTTAGACGTCATTCATTTTCTTCATCTGTCTTCTGTTCTTCAGCTCTTTTCAGACCCCTTGTCTCCTGCCACTCCGTCATCACATGCACCCCCGAGACTTTACTGCCATTTTATACAAGTTAAGTTTCCACTCCTTCCTCCTAAGTTCCAGACACGTATCCAAATATATTACTAAGGATAATTTAAGATATGCTGAAGTAACAAACCAAAAACAAATAAATGAGATAAAATGTTGCATATAGCAAATACATATTTTGATATAGCAAATACATATTTCTTGTCTGTGACAAACATCTACCATAGTTCTTTCCTCTTCCTATACCTGTTCCTCTCTCCCTCCACTCCTTCCCCCCCCCCCCGCTCCTACTTCAAATAATGACACTAGAAGCAAGATACCATAGTGACTCACGCTAAGAAAATAACTCAAACTTCTGATTCAGTCTCCTTGTGAGGATGAGTTATATCTTTAAGCTACATGTGTTGAACCCTCAAATATTTGAAAACATTTTTTCAAATGTTTGGCTTGTAATTTCTTTTTCTTGCAGACAAATTCTTAATAGAGCAGACAGGTTAAAGGAGTTTTGATTGAGGGGATGGGTGGGCTTGGGAGAGATGGGGGAGAATTACGAAATGGGGAGATGGATCAAGATACACTGTACTTATAAACTGATACATTGAATTGAAGCTCCCATGCACCACCACTTAAAGATAATTTACAAAAGAAGTTTTGAAACGTCTGCTAGCTGCAGTTTTCTGACCTGGGAATTACAATGCTTGAATACCATTGGTGGTTTTCCTTCTTAAGCTCCCCAGCAGATTCCATGGATATGGTGACTCCTTCTAAGGAAAGGGTAGCATTAGAACCAATGATTGGATCCTAACTTTGTTACAACGCCCTTCTTGCCAATTCATGAATCCAGGACAACTTTTGAAAGCATTCCATTGGACACAGTCATCATCAAGGAGCGCAAGCATGTGTGAAGAGCATGATTTGGGCAAGTGTAATACTCTGTGGACTTGGTATGGTCAATACCAAGTGTCTTTGTGTCAGAACAAGGTAAACCTGCAGGATGGACATGAAACAAAAGTACTGGAGCCAGCCGTCATGTTGAAAACGTTTCATTTATTTTCTGCCTAGGAATCCTCAGCCAGAAAACTGGTTGGGAAAGGCAGAGGTCAGAAGTCATCACCTGAATGGTACGCAAGGAGGGAACATCAATTTACCGAGATTGGAACTTAATCTGTCTCTCTATATTATTTATTTTCTTAATTTTTAAAATTATTTTTATTTGATTTGATTGTACAGGTGATGTGCAGAGAGTAAGATAATGTCTACATTTCTTGTGGAATATTGTAACCTCCTCCCTTTCCTAATATATATATATATATATATATATATGTCTATATATATATATATATATATATATTCTTTTGAGTCAGGATATTTTCTTGAACACTGGCCTTGAACACATCATTCAGCACAGGCCAGCATCAAACTCACAATCCTCCTACCTCAGCTCCCCACCATCCCATCCTGAGTGCTTGAATTACAGGTCTATGCTACAATGCCCATACTGTATAAATTACTGAGTTAAGACCTCCTCCAGGCTGATACTCAGGACAGATAACTGAATATAAACCCCACAATTTCACCTTAAGGTGGGTCCAGAATGGGGGAATCTAAGCTCCTTACCTTATGTAGCCTTTGGCTTAGCTGTTCACATTGGCTGAGTATCCTAGTGTAGAGAAAAACAAACATACATCAAATTTACTTACTTTTTTTCTAGACCACAATGGTAAATGTGTGGTTAGAAATCTACAGTTCAATTTCCCCTTATTGTTTTTACAGAGTATGCCACTGAATCAAGGCCTGCTTTGATGAATGACTGGGTGATGAGCACTTTGACCCAGGGATCCCATGCGTGATCACAGGCTCTAGGGCCAGGCCACCTAGACTGGGTCCCAGCTTGGAGTTTCTTAGCCACTTTCCCTGGAATAACTTGGCCTTCCTGCACCCATGTTTACATCCGTGAAATGGGGGCAATGTCTAATTTACCTGATATGGGTTATTGTGAGTTAAAGTCTGCAAAGCATAGTAGTACTTCCTAGCAGTATGTCCTAGAACTCTATTCTAGCCTTGATTTTCATAAGACCCAGAGTACTTCATGCACTCGGGCATTTGTGTGTGTGGCAGTTTTACTGAGAATCTAGAGAGCTGAGGATCAACACAGGGGTCTTGTGAATGTGCTGCCCGGCATCCCTGAAGTCTTGTGGCTCTCGCTGAATTTCCCAGCTTTGATTCAGCTCAGAGTGCTGCTCTTTCTGCCTTTCCCCTTCTATGACCCTGAGGTTGTAGAGAATAGCACTTGCTAGGTGACATTTTTTTCATGTTCTTGGGGAGCCCCAGATGTGCCTGTGGTGGTGGGGAGATGCTGTAGAGTCTCTACTCATCCTCAGAATGCTCACTTCATATGGAGCAACAAACTACTTTTTAAGTGTGAAGATGTCACAAAAACTGCACAGGGGAGCTGGGAAGGTGGCTCAGGGCTGGGAAGGAGGCTCAGTGGTAGAGTGCTTGCCTTGCATGCATGAGGCCCTGGGTTCGATTCCTCAGACCACATAAGCAGAAAAAGCCAGTAGTGGAGTTGTGGCTTAAGTGGTGAGCGCTAGCCTTGAGCTGAAGAGCTGAGGGACGGCACCCAGGCCCAGAGTTCAGGCCCCACAACTGACAAAAACAAAAAACAAAAACAAAAAAAAAACTGCACAGGGGTTATACATAGACTAAAACTATAATTTTGTTTTCCTGAAATTAAAATTTAACTTGGCTTCCTGGGATGTGAAGTGCTAAATTTGGCCGCTCTGTCATTCAGGCCCTTCTATTTTGCCCTGCACATGTTCTGTGCTGATTGCATCTTTATTTCTCTGTCTCCCCAGTCCCATGAATGCAGGGCTAACCTCTCACTCACTGTCGTGTCTCCAGCATCCAAGCAGACCATAGCACTTAGTGGGTGGCAGTGTGTATTTGTGGGACACGTGGTGCCAGGAGTGTCACACACCAATCTCAGCACCTCCACTCAACTGCATGGCATTTTTACCCTGAGCTCTCTGCCCCTCCCCTCCACAGCTTCAAGAAATCCCAGCGTCTCAGCGAGGTTTGGGAACTGTGAAAGGTCAGAGCTCTCCAATCTATACTGATTTGGGTCACCATTTCCTTGAGACTTCCTTTGCCTCTTCTTTGATTAAAGCCTTGTTTGCCTCGCCTCCCGCTTTTTTAGCAATTACCCTAATTAAGCTAATTTTTCTTTGTTCTCTCTTCGCAATTTGCATAAATGGCAAATTTATATATAGTGTCCCTAATTCTCCTGTAACTGCTCTGTAATTAACAGGATGTTCAGCCTAAATATAAATAAGTGCAGAAGGAAAAACAGCCTTCTGCTAAAATACCGATAAAGCCTGAGAGAAAAGGAAGGCAGAAAGAAATAGACAATTCTAAGCCCCGTTCTAAACTCATTATGCTTGATTGGGTCACAGTTGGAGGACACTAGCAAAAGGTCAGCTGCTGTGCCAGTGTCTCTCAGAGAGTCTGCCTCGGGAGCGGTTGCCCGGCAGAATTTGGGCCATTAGTTTGCAAATAATAACAGCATACAATTTCCCAAGCTGGCCGGAGCAGCATGGCGTGGGGGAGAGAGAGATATGGCAGTTGGAGGCCAGGCTATAGTTCTGATTCTGACCAACTGTGGGTCACCTTGAGCCAAGAGACAATGAAAGCAAATCCCCGAGCTTCAGGAGTCTCGCGGTCACCACACACTGCGACATTCAGTAGCTCCATTACCCCACTGTTTCCCAGATGTGAAAATACTCCACGGATGGAGAAGTGCTTAAAAATAGTCCAAATCTTCATCCACAGATGCAGTGTAGTTTGGTATTGTTCACTCTTTAACACTCTCTTTTCCTTCCCTGCCCCCTCCTGTGTGTACAGCTCCCAAACCATCCTACAAGTATAAACATGTTCCATGGAAACTCATTGATAGCTGTTGAACGATAGTGGATAGTGAGAATGGAAAACCAAGAGCAAGCCAGGGGTTCAATCTGATTAAAGTGCCATATATGCTCCTGGTGAAGCCCCTTTGAACAATTAGCATACATACACTGAAGCAATGAATGACAGGAATGTAAAGAAGTCCAGTCCTGCATCTGGGAACTACTAGGAAGGGGGAGGGTGGATGCAGAGGGTGAAAGAGAGTGGGTGTAGCGAAATATTTTATGTGCATGGTAAAAATGGAATGACAATGCTTACTGAGATTGGTTCAGGAAGGGGGTGGGAAGAAGAAGGAGAGGGATCAGAAGGGGGATAGTCTGGCCAAGGTACCTTGTGTGTGTATAGAGAAGCATCAAAGTAAGACACCCTTGTATAAAAAAAGCTGGTGCTAATAAAATATGGGAAAGATAAGTAGAAAGAGTTAAGACTCTAAAATGAAGACTAAGACTACTTTCTATAATGTAAGTTGGCAATATCAATGTCATAATAATTAATTGGCACCGCTACACAGGAGCCCTCTGGGTAGTGATTGCTAAGGTAGGCAACAGAAGCTTAGTTTACTCTGCCTGTAGCTCTGTAATCCCCAGAATGTTTCTTAGCCTTCTTCCTTAGAGTGGGATGCAACAGTCTCATGAGGTTGTTGGCAGAATTCAAACAGAATGGCAGCCAAGCACTTAGTTCAGTGCCTGACACTGGCAGGCCCTCGATGCCATGTACCCTTCCTGCTTGTCAAGTGCCAGGACTCTGGCATCACTGATGTTAACGCAGCTGATGAAACCAAACTTTCAGCAGAAGTACGTGGGCTCCAGACCCAGAATCTAACAACTGGGGTGATCCAACCTCAGAACTCTGGAAGGGTCTGTCTAGGAATCCTTTCTCACAAACCATGGAGTTAGTTGGAATCACAGCTGTTGTAACCACAATACCAATGCTTCATTTTACCACTACTTCCACAAAAATCTATAGAGAATCCTCCTCATGTCAGGCACTGTTTGAAAGACAGAGAGAGGAGTAAGATTGTTCTCAAGGGGGGAAAATACAGGTAAATAGACATTTCCCAAAGGTTGAATGGGAACAATGCTGGTCTCCGGTGCTCCTGGGAGCCGGGGCCTCTCAATGTGGACCACTGTTTCTCCAGAGAATGTAATGCTCACACCACATGCTGGTGATCAATGTGTGAAGATCACCTTGGACTTCGATTTTCCCATTTTAAAATCCATGGCTTTTCAAATTTGCATTTTCTGTATACTTTATGTTACATAGTAGTTACTAAAGTATGCAGGAATTTATGAATAAGTAATACATATCCATTGGAATGTCTGATCACAAAGCTTTTATTGATGGTGAAGTGGGAAGCTCATTATAGAAAATCTTTGTCCGTCCCTGAGGTAGCTGATGATTGCTACTTTAGAATGATACATGGGCAAGATCACAGATTTTTTCCCCATAATTCCAGTCCTGCTTCAGATCCTCGCTACCCTCAGAGTGGTCTTAGATAAGCCAAACTCCCCCTAAGCCTCACTTTCTTCTACAAATACTTCCTGAATAGTTTTACAGTGGCTCACACCTGAAATCTCAGCTGCTTGGGAAGCAAAGACTAGGAAGATCAAAGCTGAAAGCCAGACCTAGACAAAACATTAGCCAGGTCCCATCTCAGCCAACAAGCCATGTGTGGCAGCCCATGCCCACGTCCTAGCTGTGTGAGAGGACTGGGGTTCAGCCACTCCCCTAGGCACAAATTCTAGCTAAAGGTAAGAGGGCTGAGGCATTATCCAAGTAGCAAAGCACTTACCTAGCACAAGTACAAGGCCTAAATTCAAATCCTAGTATAGCCAAAATAAGGAAAAATGGAATGTAAGACAGGATCATGAACAAAAAGCTTATTTAGAGTAAGTGGTCAACAAATAATATTTTTTTCTCTGAGGCTAAAAGCTTGATTATTTAGGATCACAATGAGCAATAGTTTTCCTCAAAAACTACCAGCTAATTCCAACACAATCCTCAAGGTAAAAACATAATCATGCGATTCTGTTGTTAAATTATATAGTTTTTGCATTGTGTTAGGTTTCCCAAGTAACAAGCACCCCCAAATCTCAGCTTCCCACAGCACACATGTGTTTTTGTGTCACGAAGCTTGTTGACTGTGAGAGTCTGGCCAAGGGGTAGGGTTTTATTTTGCTCTACTCCATTGTCTCCTCGTGGTGGAATCCCACGTGGAGGGGACACTTTAAGATGAGACAACAGAAAAGGGACGCTGACTACTCATCCTCTGAAAGAGTTCTCCTCTGGCCCTCTTGTCTGTAAATGATGTCTCTCACTTGTTTGAGCGAATTATTTGACCATTTTTCTTTTGTGACTTCATAGGACGCCCTTCCAGGGATTTGGAATGCACCAAAGTATGCGCCGAATGTAAGGTGCTTACTTGGCAGTTATTTACACTAATGGCTTCAACTACGATATCCTAAGGAGGAGAGATGTAGTCATAATATTTAATTCATAGCTTATGACCTTAAGATAACTGAGGGGAGGGGTCAGGTTGGAGAGATGGGGAGAATGATAACAGGAGTGACATCAATCAAGAATACTGTATTCATATTCATAAAGTGATTTGTTGAACAACTCCTTGTACAACTACTTAAAGATAATAAAAATATAGGAGCTTTCAGGAGAAGATTACTAGTATTTTTCTAAGCTTTTTGGACCATGAAATAACTACTCTCTTTTTTTTTCCTGAGCATCTAATCATTAGTTGAAACATTCTAGGAAATATTAACTTAAACTTAAAAATAATGCGTAAAAATCTAAATCCTGAATTAAACGGATGCCAGAGTGGGAGGGCTGGAGTCAGAGTGGGGTTCCCAGGGTCTGAGGTGAGCACAGCAGTTCCTTCCGAGAGTGACACAGGTGCTGGAAGAGGGAGGCCTGATCCTTCAGTCATAGGTTTTGGCTTTGAGATACAAAAACTATCTTTTGGGCTGGATTGTTAGCAAAAGTTGGCTTTTGAGTTCACCTTTTTGAGAATGAAGGAACAAGGATATAGAGAGTGAAGAGAGCCAAAGAGAATTCAGCTGAAGCCACACCAGTGCAAAGGAACCAGGAACAAAGAACCAATGATGGAAAAGCAATTCCTCTTCCAGGAATACCAGAGATAATGAAAGGAAGACTGGGGCCAGGCCAGGTGAATAGAACAGGGCTGCATCCCTGAGGAGAAGAACAGGAAACGTGCCGTACCGTGTGTAGGACAGAAATAAAGATCCTAATTGAAAAGGTGTGGCTAAGGCCCAGGGAAAGTGCAAGGAATGGTTCAGTAACCTGCAGCTGAGGCCAAATAGAGAAGGAAAACGGCCAGATCCCAGAGCAGGAGAGCAGCATGGACAGGCTCCCCAGAGCAGAGGGTTTTTGATAGAGGGACATAGTCTACTGGTAGCTCTACAGTGGAAAGAGAGAGCTAGGAAAAGAATCCCACCTTCCTCCTCACTTTTTGTTATTGTTGGATTTTTTGTTTGTTTTTTGCTGTACTAAGGATGAAACCCAGGGCCTTGTATGTGCTAATGCTGCGTGAATTCTCTATTACTTAAAATATACTCCCTGACTTCAAAATATAGGGTCTTACCACTACCTTTTCCAGCTCGTGATTGATCCTCCTGTCTCCATCTCCAGAGTACGTACAACTATGACTAGTTTTTAAATTTCATTGTCAAGGTGATGTACAGAGGGATTACAGTTACATACATAATGTAGTGAGTACATTTCTTGTCTAACTTGTTACCCCTTTCCTCATTTTTCTTCTCTCCTCTCTCCAACCCCTCCCCTAAGATGTACAGATCATTTCCAACATACTGTCTTGTGAGTATCGCTATTACATATATTCTCCTTTTGTCCTTCATCGCACCATTTTGTTGTTCCTCTTCCCTTCCCTAGTTCAGGTAAATGTATATATACAATACCCAGGGTACCAAAACCAAATACATTGACAACAGGGGATATACCATACGGGAAGAAACACAGAAGAAAAAAAGAAATCACAGAATACATTGAGAACAACAACAAAGAAAAACCTCTTTGTCCATGTGTTGGAGTTCATTTCGCTTAGCATCATCTCATATGGTCAGATGTATGTAGCTATTGAGCTATTCTGCTCGTCTGCTAAGATTATCCTAGATCTATATTAATTATTACAAATAAGAGAGACCATGGGACCTATGTTTCTTTGGGCCTGGCTTACTTCACTTAACCATGCCTGACTATACTCTCCTATTGGCCAAGCCCAAGTGACGTCAGCCAGAAGGACCCTGAAGAATCTGTGATGCAGTAGTGGTGAAGGCTGCTGGAGCGTTGCTGTGCTCTCTTCTCCCCATACTTGCTCTGTGTCTTGCTGTTCTTACCCCTGGCTTCCCAGCCTGGCTGGATGCAGAGCAACCCCAGAGTGCGCAGCATTTTGCCAACTCTATTCACAAACCAACCAGGAGCCAGACCCACATCTTTGCAGCCAGCTTCAGTGGATCATACAATCTCCAGGGCTCCTGCCACGAACACACCTTCTCACTGACCTTCCTCCCTTTTCCTCTCACCTTTCCTGTGCCTAGTGTAGCTTCCTGGGGCTACCTTCCCAGCAGACTGCTTTTGTCCTAGAGCTTCTGCAAAGTTCTCAGAGTGGGAAAACACAGGCTAATATGAACAGAGGGTCGTCAGGGAGGATAGACAGTAACCACACAGCCCAGTGTTCCCAGGATACAAGTCTTGAGAGCCAGTGTGGCAGTAGCTTCATGGAAACAAGCAACAAGAATTATGGGAACACAGATGAAGGGGGGCGATCTAGGCCAGGCGGAGGGGTGTGGGTGGGAAAACTTCTTGGGGAGTGTGTCATCCAAGCTCAATCTTTGTCTTTCTCCAATCTCAAATAATTCCGTGGAGCCTGGAGGTGAGAATTCTCTCTCCCCACTTCCTCTCTGCAGGGGAGATGCTGATGGGAAGCCCATTCTCCATGCAATTCTTCACTCTTCCTGCTGTTTTGAAAGGCTCTGATAGGAAGGGAAATATCCTCTCTGGGGAGTCCCCTGCCCTTTTGTGATTCGCCAACCACCTCCTCAGCAAGGCCCTCAAGAGCCTGCTGCAGCCAATTCAGAGTCAGAGGGGGAGCGGGCCTAAATGAGGGCCACAGCGAAACACTGTGTTTACGGCCGGCCGCTCTCTGCCATCCCTGGCAATCTTCCCCAGAGGAATTTTGGAGGCAGGCCTGACTTCCTGCCAGGCAGGAGGGGGAGGGTGTCACACTGGAGCAGCAGGTGCATCTATTAGGGGGAAGAAAAGGCTCACCACCGCGGGTGCATTGGAGGCTGTTAGACTCCAGGGCTAATGCCCTGAATGGTCTTTAATGCTTATATCTCTTAATAGCCACGATTCTGCCTGTCGATGACCTGGGTGATTTTTAACACTAATAGAGCTCAGACTGACTTCCAAACCTCCTGCTCCTCCGCAGAGGGGAACTGAGGTCAGCGCCCAGAAACCACCGGCCTGGGGCGGAGAGGAGGCAGCGGAAAGCTGCTGCAGCTCTGCAGAGGCCTCCGCAGACGCTCGCCCACACTCCCATGATCCCAGCTGCGAGTCTGGCAAGAACGAAATCCCACATGCATTCGCCGAGCATGTCATAATCAGGAGGGCAACGCTCCAGACACAGCAGATCTCAAACCACATGGCAACCAAAAACGCACCCTGTGCTCAAGGCCTGGGTTGGGTGAGAGACCTTACTTTACCACTCCGCAGCTACCACACGTTGGAAGGAGCCCATACAAAGGCAAATCTTTTGGTACAACACAGAACGATCCTTCTGATCATCTGTTAACTGTACTGGGTTGAATACTGTCCCCTAAAATTTCACTCCCAACCAGAGCCTCAGAACACGACGTTATTGGAAATAGGGTCTTAAGAAAAGAAGTTGGTCAAGAACAGTTTCTATTGGATTAGAGCAGGCTCTATAGCCCAGGACCAACATCCTGGTGAGAAGATTATGTCAAAACATAGATGCAAAGAGAAAGTCATCTGAAGACAGAAGTGGAGATCAGCAGGGTACACCTACAAGGAGCATCAAGAATTGCAGGCAACTCCTAGATGTTAGAAAGGAAGAGAACAAATCCATCACCAGTTATAGATTTTAGACGAAATGTTTTCAGTTTTCCCCCAAGCAGTATAATGTTGATTGTAGGACTGTTGCACACAACTTTTATTCTGTTGAAGTATAATTCATATATTACTGATTTCTGCAAGGCTTTTGGTTAAGAAAGGAAGCTGGATTATTTATTGATATAATTAGATTTTTATGGATTTTTTATCTATTGATCAATTGATATATTTTTTATCTATTGATTTTTTTCTATTGAGATGCCTGCGACTTTTCTCCTTGATTTGTATACTTGATATATTATGCTTATTAATTTATGTATGTAGGACAATCATGCATTCCAGGATTGACATCCTATTTATCAATCTTGTTCATCTTCTTAAGGAACTTCGTTTCATTGGACCATTATACCTTCATTTTGTTTTTTATTCCTTTAATTTCAGCTTTAATCTTTATTATTTCTTTCCATCTACTAATTTTGGATTTGCCTTCTTGTTCAATACCTGTAAAGTGAGTAATTAAGTTGTTAATTTGATACCTCTGGTTTTAAAAATGTAAACATTTATAATTATAAAATTCCTTCTTAGAACTGCCTATTTCTGTATCCCACCAATTCTTTTTTTTTGGGGGGGGTCTGGTTGTGGGGCCTAAACTCTGGGCCTGGGCGCTGTCCCTCAGCTCTTCAGCTCAAGGCTAGCGCTCTACCACTTGAGCCACAGCCCCACTTGTGACTTTTTTCTTTTTGCT
>NW_012267298.1:7553453-7554799 GCF_000151885.1 Dipodomys ordii
GAATAGGGTTTCTCCTATTCCATCCTGTAATGTTTTCAGAGTGTCTGCTTTGACTCTGAGGTCTTTGATCCATTTGGAGTTGATTCTGTTGCAGGGTGATATATGAGGATCTAGCTTTAGTTTTCTACAAGTGATTAACCAATTTTGCCAGCACCATTTACTGAAGAGGCTTTCTTCCATTCTATTTTTTTAGCTCTTTTATCGAAGATTAGATGGTTATAGGTCTGTAGGTTCATTTCTGGGTTTTCAGTTCTATTCTACTGGTTTTGAGGTCTGTTCTTGTGCCAGTACCAAACTGTTTTGATTACTATGGCTTTGTAGTAGAGTTTGAAATTTGGTATTGATATTCTTCCAGCACTGTTCTTTCTGTTAAGGATCATTTTTGCTATTCGGGTCTTTTATTGTTCCATATGAATTTTTTTATTTCCTCTTCTATTTCTTTGAATAATGAGGTTGGAATATTGATAGGTAACTCATTGAATTTGTAGATAGCCTTGGGAAGTATTGCCATTTTCACGATGTTGATCTTTCTAATCCAGGAGCATGGGAGGTTTTTCTACTTTCTAAGTTCTGTTTTGATTTCCTTTTTCAGGTTTTGAAAGTTATCATCATAGAGGTCCTTCACGTCTTTGGTTAAGTTAATTCCTAGGTATTTTATTTTTTGTGAGGCTATTACGAATGGAGTTGCTTTCCTAATTTCAGCCACGCTTTTCTCATTGTTGGCATACAGAAAAGCCATTGATTTTTCATAGCATTTTTTAAAGATAAGTTTTTCCCTTTGCCATTTGGAAATAATCCTTTCATCTATTCTGGATATTAACTTTTGTCTTAAATTTGTTATTTCTTTTGAACTGTCTTTTAACTATTGTTTATGGTTTTTTGTTGATCAGATATTTTTACCTTTGATAGGAGTATTGTCACTGATATTTTTATAAGCTGTTCACTTTTTGTCTTAAGGAAATTCAGCCTTACCCAAATGTTGTAAGATCTTTTATTACTTTTATAAGATTTAGATTTTGCTGGCTTTATCTTTAATTTGTATTTCTGTAAGGGTGATCCTGATATTGTGAGATAGAGACCTAGCTGTATTAATTGGAGTATGGTTAGTTAATTGTTCAACACCATTATTTGAATGTTGCTTTCTTTTTGCATTGTCATATAATTCATGTAATTACAATTTATTTTCAAACTTGCTATGTATAGGTATATTTCTTTTTTCTTCTTCTTTCTTTTCCTTTTCATTTGACCTGTGTGGTAATTTGAAAAAAATGACCAGGACTTGAGCCGGGCGCTGGTGGCTCACGCCTGTAATCCTAGCTACTCAGGAGGCTGAGATCTGAGGATCG
>NW_012267298.1:7556054-7561549 GCF_000151885.1 Dipodomys ordii
TTTTGCTTATGTGGTGCTGAGGAATCGAACCCAGGGCCTCAGGCATGCAAGGCAAGCACTCTACCACTGAGCCACCTTCCCAGCCCCGATCCCACCAATTCTTGTAAGTAATGTTTCCATTTCCATTTGATTCTAGGAAGTCATCACCCACCCCATGTCTGCAATGGCTCACTGATAGTTCAAATTTCATATGTTTATACAATTTATTTCATTTCACTTACTATTGATTTCTAGTTTTATTCCATTATGTTACGGTGCAATAAAATTTTTACTTCTTTTTTGATTTTAAGACTTATGGCCTACCATGTGATCTGTTTTGGAGAATGTTCTATGGGTTACAGGGAACTTTGGTTAGATGCTTTTTACTATTGGATACAATATTTTGTAATATGAAATATTAAGTCCCTTTCTCTAGATGCTTTATGTTTTGATGAAAGTGGGGTCCTGAAATAGTGTATTATCACGTGTTTTAACTTATTTCTTTATCTCCAGTGGTGTTCACTTGTGCAACTGGGTTCTCCAATATTCTGTGCATACATGTTTACAATTGTTAAATTATTTGACAGATTGTTCCCTTTATTATTACATAGTAACATTATCCATTCTAATATTGGCTTGAAATCTGTTTTTTCAGCTATGAATACAACTACATCAGCTTACTTTGGGATTTCATTTCCTTGGGATGTTTTCTTTCCTTTAAATTTTAGTCTCAGAACATCTTAGCTAATCTGAGCTGCCATTCTTTTAGACATCCTACAGTTGGATCTTGTTTTGTCTTGTGTTTTTAAATCCAATCAGGCAGTCTGTCTTTTAATTAATGATTTAAGTCATGGAGAGGTATGTGGTAATTTATGTAACACTGTTGGTTTATTTTTTATGGTTGATTGCAGTGCTCTTTGTTCTTTCTCATATTGATAGTAGGAGTTTGCTAGTTTACTGAACTGACAGTGACTGTTTTTTTCCTTATTCTTGCTTTCTCAAATATTCTCGACTAGTTTTTTTCTGGGCTCTCATGATTGTGGCTTTCTTCTAGATCTCTGGTAGGATGCCTTTAAGTATTTATTGTAATTCTAGCTTAATGCTTATGAATTGCTTTATAAGTGCTTGTCGAGGAAGGCTGTTGTTTATCCTTAGATTTTAAGGGGTAGCTTTGCCATGTACAGTAACTTACTTGGCAGTTATTTACACTAATGGCTTCAACTAAGGTATCCTAAGGGGGAGAGAGGTAGTCATAATATTCATTTCATAGCTTATGAAGTTAAGATAACTGAGGGGAGGGATTGGGTTGGAGAGATGAGGGAGAAGGATAACAGGAGTGACATCAATCAAGAATACTGTATTCATAAAGTGATCTGTTGAATAACTCCTTGTACAACTACTTAAAGATAATAAAAATATAATTTAAAAATGAAATATACTATCCTACACTTCTAAGCTTTGAGGAGATTCTTTAATACTTTTGAGGTAATTTTTCTGACTTTGACTTGGCACATCTCCCTTGCAAGTTTCAATATTATTTCTCCATTCTCCTGTCGTCTGAAGCCTAACGTGCCATGAGAGATTATTTTCTACCTAAGATTTTTAGGATTCTAAATACAACTTGTAGTTGGGTATCCATGTCTTTCCCTAGTTTTGGGAAATTATTCTTTATAATCTTTTTTTTTTGTCGGTTATGGGGCCTGAACTCTAGGCCTGGGCGCTGTCCCTCAGCTCTTCAGCTCAAGGCTAGTGCTCTACCATTGAGCCACAGTGCCACTTCCATCTTTTTTCTGCTTATGAGGTACTAAGGAGTCAAACCCAGGGCCTCATGCATACAAGGCAAGCACTGTACACTGAGCCACCTTCCCAGCCATCTGTATATTCTTAACCGTTTCATTGAATCAATTTAATATGCCTTTAGCTTATACCTTAGCTCTTTCTTCTATATCAGTGATTCTCAGTTCTGGTGTCTGGATCATATCTCAGAGGTCTTGAAAGTTACGGTCATTTTTTTCTTCAGTTCTGGCCAAATACAATAATTCTTTAACATGGCCTTCAGTGTCTGATACTGATCTTGATCTGGTCATTTGTTACTCTTTCCATTGAGTTTCTCTATTTGACTTAGTGAGATTTTCATTTCCAAAATTTCCTTTTTTCCCCTAAGATCTATCTCTTTACTAAATTTCTCATCCATGTCTTGAATTGACTTTTTACTTCATTCATTTATTTAGTTGTCTCTCTTCGAGGTTAAGGATCACTCTTTTTATTTTTTTTGTCAATTCTACTGCTTGAACTCATGACCTAGGCTGTGTTCCTGAGCTTCTCTGTGCCCAAGGCCAGTGCTTGACCACTTGAGCCACAGTGCCACTTCCAGCTTTTTCTGAGTAGTTTATTGTAGATAAGTGTCTCATGGACTTTCCTGTCTGGGCTGGCTTTGAACTGTAATTCTCAGATCTCATCATCCTGAGTAGCTAGGATTACAAACGTGAGCCACTGACACCCAGCTTTAGGGATCACTTTTAAAAGTAGGCTTTTAAGTTTTTGTCTGACATTTCTCTGTCTTTGAAGAATTTCTCTGTTATTGAAGAATTGAGCTTTTGGAACTGCCAGGTTGCTTCGCTTTTTCATATTTCTTGTGTGCTTCCATTGTGATTTGTGCATGTGTTAGGATAGATGTCTTCTCCCATTTTTGAATGGATTTTTAAATGAGCAGCTTTCTTTTGAGGTCTCAATTTCTACTACAAATCCCAGGAGGGAAACAGATTGCAGTGAAAAGAATAACTCAGAAACAAACCAGATATTGAGATACAGTTAAAACCACAGCTATCCCCTCAACAAGCAGAGTTAAGGAAAAGCTCAAACACATCTAGGACAAAGTAGGGATTAAAAATTAATGAAGGTAAAAATATGAACAATCATGCCATAGAAAGGGAAAAGAAGGCAAAGGAAGGGAAAGGAAAAGAGAATAAGCAAGAAAAGAGAGAAAGAGATAAAAATTCACGTGGGCTGAGTGAACAAACAAATAACAGGGAAAACAACATAAAACAAGTATATGAGAAAATAATTTAAAAAATGAGAAGAGTAAATGTATCTTCCCCGTGGCAAATATTCTGGATGGAGAAGTCTTGCTTTTCTGCCTCCCAGGTTTGTTTACTTAGTGTGGAGAGTAAAGGCTATTGACTCATTTCTCTCTGAAGTCCAACAAGCCAGACCAAAAAGCACTGTCTGGAGGCTGAGTCTTGTCTTGCCTTTCCTGCTAAAGAGTGCCCACAGATATGATTCGTATTGCTAGTATTGGGTTGAATTCTTGCCATTGTTTTCCATATAAAGGCCTGGCATTGGGACAGAGTACGAGATGCTTCTTCAAGGTGAGTCTATGGACTGTGGGTTGAATGCCCCTTCTTATCAGAACATTGTTCTAGTATGGGCACAGGCACAAGCAAAACTTGGCCAAGGACTGTGTTTCTATTAAGTGTATCTGAATCTCTGAGGGTATCAACATCAGTCAAACCACTCTGCACTGGGAGGGGAGGAAGGGAAAGGCGCAGGCACCGAGTGATCCTGAATGCTTAAACCATGGTAGTTAATCTCTGATGGTTATTCACCACAGTTAATCTCACAAATGACCTTGCTCTTTTCCCCAGAATGTCAGTCTGACATCGCCAACTGGATGAGATTTCACCTTCCCTCGGTTTGCAATTTACACTTCCCACCACCTAGGTCTGTGTGCCAGGTCTGTATCCAAGTCACTGGCAGTTTTCTGCTCCCACACTCTTGCTCAGAATGGCCACTTGGTTTGCCAGTGAAGGAGTCCTTTGAAGCTAAGATATATAAAATCATAGGGGCTTCTGCTAAACTTGGCTAAAAGATTTGACAGAGAGGTATCACCTAAGAAAATCCTTTATTACGGCTCCAGTGAGCAGGCTAGGAAGTGCAAGGATTCCTTCTCTGGTTCTTCTTTGCTCTTTGCTGTACAGATCACAGATCTCTCATCTTAAACTATATGTTTTAAATTTATTATTATTATTATTATTATTATTGTCGGTTGTAGGGCTTGAACTTGGGGCCGGGGACTGTCCCTAAGCTCTTTTGCTCAAGGCTAGCAGTCTACCACAGCACCACTTTCAGTTTTCTGGTGGTTAATTGGAGGTAAGAAACCTCATGGACACTCTCTTGCCTCGCTGGCTTTGAACTGTGATCCTCAGATCTCAGGCCACTGAGTAGCTAGGATCACAGATGTAAACCACCAGTGCCTGGCATAAGCTCTGTTTTTGTAGAGTCATGTTGTATGCCTGAATTTTAGTTTTTTCTCATGCTTAAAGCCTGAGGAAAATGTGCCTGTCCTACATGGTACCTAACACCCAAAGTTAGGGTTCTTTGTGTCTTTTATACATCTAACTTTCAACACTTCTCAATTTCACATGATCTCAAACTGTCTAGTGTTTACCGTTATGCTCCTGTCTTTCCACACCACCACCCACCTGCCCTGCAGCCACCTACCTGATGTTAAATCAGGAAAGTGCTGGGCGTCTCCAAGTCACCATCTTCATTCCTTAAGTTTAAACAAAAAAAAAAATTTGCTTCGGATCAAACCCAGAAACTCTTCTTAGTGTTTCTGATCTCACTTTCTCCTCTTATGGACAAACAGTGTCATCAACAGGCAATCAATGAAGATCATACCTGTGCATACTTTGAACTTGATGCTACACATACAAAATACAATAGAGTTCATCTTGTGTGATTTTGGCAGTTTGTACAGAGGGTAATATTCTGTAGATTTAGCCACAAAATATTTTTTACCTTAATTTATGTTTTCTCTGTGCGTAAGTGTTGATGCATATAACCCAAATTCATTTTAAATAACACATGGCATTTCATGAACATGAATAGAACAGAGTTTAAACTGGCAGAAATTTAATGACATAACTTTCATTATAAGCAAAATTTCATGAAGTGTTTTGAATATGTGTCCAGTGCCCATGCATGAGTTTCTAGAAATAGAGACCTCTTAACTACTCATTTATATTTATGCCAATTTATTGTATACTGTAAATTATCTTAACAGCACCTATCAACTACCTGCTGTACATCATTGCTAAAACTTAGTAGAACACAGTGGAATCTCATTGTGGGTCTTGCTTGTCTTTTAATTTTTCATATACTATACATTGAATATTGTTTGACTTCTTAAATGTTTATTGGACATTGTACTTATTTCTCAAAACCTTGCCTGTTTGTGTATTTGTGTGTGTGTGTGCTTGGGCACGTGCACACATGTGTGCAATACTATGGTTTAAAGTCAGGGCTTCATCTTCTCACTTGGCTTACTTGCTCAAGGCATATACTATACCACTTGAACCATGCCTACAGCCCAGCTTCCTATTTTTTCATAGTATTTTTTTATTATGAAAATACCGTACAGAGGAGTTACAATTACATGGGCAAGATAATGAGCACATTTCTTATCAAGCATTGTTGCCTCCTCCTTTGTTTCACCTTCCTATCCCTTATCTCCC
>NW_012267298.1:7564199-7597655 GCF_000151885.1 Dipodomys ordii
TGTAGCTCAAGTGGTAGAGCGCTCGCCTTGAGCTGAAGAGCTGAGGGACAGCGCCCAGGCCCAGAGTTCAAGCCCCAAAACCGACAAAAAAAAAAAAATGACCAGGACTTGACATAGTGGAGGTCACGTGTGGTGGTGAAGTATTTGTAGCTAGCGATGTTTGTTACATGGTTTTGCTCATTAATACACTAATTCAGTGAGGTAAATTTGTGCAATAGATTTTCCTGATATTGAACTATTTCCTATGCTCATTCTCTCACTTCCTTCCCTCTCTCTTTCTCTGTGTGTATTTAAATACCTTGCCAAAATCAACTGAGAAATATTAAGATTGTTTTTCTTAGTTTAAGAGGAATATTGCCAACCATTTTTACTTCTAACTGTTACTATGGCCTTCTGGTAAAATTTTCTGCCAGCTTCATGGCTTAGGTCTTGCAGTACCTGTATTAGAGGTCTTAGTTGCACCCAGACATTTGGTCTCTAGGTCTGTGTATGCCACCCTTGACATCAGGTACTCAGCATGGTGAAGGACATCCTTCTTTGATGATAGTCATTACAGCAGCACGCAGAGAGCTCTCCCGGCTAATCTGAGAGCATACTAATAGCAGCTCAGGTGCAAGAGAAGGAGATCACGTAAGTGCACTTCCTGCTTAAAATAGAAGTCAGTATAGCTGTAGCAGCTCCATAAGCCTTGCTTCTAGACCCCTACCAGGGACATGACCGATTAAAGTGACGTCATGCAGGAAACTCAGAGTTTAGGGTTTTATCTATGTATGTATGTATTTTATTGTAAAGATTCTGCACAGAGGGGTTACAGTTACATGAGTAAGGCAATGAGTGCATTTCTTGTCGAGTATTGTTACCTCTCCTTTGTTGTTCTCCCACTATCCCTACCCTCCCCCACCTCCTTCACTCCTCCCCTGCCCCAAAGTTGTAAAGTTCATTTCCAACATAGTGTCTTGTGAGTATCATTGTTGCAATGGGTCATCCTGTGTCCTTGTTTCAGCATTTTGTTATTCCCCTTCCCCTCCCCAAATTAGATAAAAATATATACAAGATGCAGGGTGCCAAAACCAAGTACAGTGACATCAGGGGATATACCATAGGGGGAAGAACACACAAAAGAGACCAAAAAAATCACACAGTACATTAAAAACTACAACAAAGAAAGACCTCTTGTGTCCATAGCTTAGGGTTCATTTCACTTAGCAGCTTCCTATGTGGTCATATGTACATAGCTTTGGAACTTTTCTGATCATCTGATAAAATTATCCTAGACATATGCTAATTATT
This sequence comes from Dipodomys ordii, assembly GCF_000151885.1. Classification (NCBI taxonomy): domain Eukaryota; kingdom Metazoa; phylum Chordata; class Mammalia; order Rodentia; family Heteromyidae; genus Dipodomys; species Dipodomys ordii. The sequence continues at coordinate 7,565,490 of NW_012267298.1, forward strand.
GCAAATGAGGGAAACCATGGGATCTATATTTCTTTGGGTCTGGCTTACTTCACTTCCTATGATTTTTTTCCCAGCTCTTTCCATTTCTTTGCAAATGGTGTGGTGTCATTCTTTCTGATGGAAGCATAGAATTCCTGTGTGTTTGTGTTTGTGTGTGTGTGTGTATCATATTTCCTTGATTCTTTCATCTACTGAGGGAAATCTGGGTTGGTTCCATATCTTAGCTATGGTGAATAATGCTGTGATAAAGGTAGTTGTGCTGGTAGCTTTAGTATGGCCTTGTTTGTGGTCAGTTGGGTAAATGCCCAGAAGTGGGATTGCTAGGTCATAGGGGAGCTCTATGTGGAGTATTTTGAGGAAGAGTCCATACTTCTTTCCAGAGTGGTTGAACAAGTTTACACTCCCATTAACAGTACAATAGGGTTCCCTTTTGGCCACATCCCCTCCAGCATCTGTTGTTATTAGATTTCTTGATTATAGCCATTCTAACTGGGGGGAGGTGGAATCTCAATGTTGTTTTGAGTTTAGTTGTGCACCAGGTATGTCTGGTTACTCGAAGTCTCCTAAGAATCACATGGTTCACTGATCATGCCTTTCTCACATGCCCAACATCAACCGACAGATCCTTCCATCTAGAAAGAAAATTATTTTCTTTGCCTTTTTACCCTTTCAATGCTTCTAATCTTCAGGAATTATTTGAATAAAAATAGGCACTGTCCATTCCTAGAATTTTTGGTAAATTTGTCTAAGATTACCTTATGCTCTGGATTTTATTCAGGGAAGGGAAACAAACTGTTATCATCAACTAAATTTACTCTGGTCAGTTCAATTTCTGTTTCTTGTTGAGTAAATTTTGTCAATCTTTTCTGAAGTATGCATTTATATATTATTAAAATTATTATTGTAACACTATTCCCAGTAACTTAAGAATAATGATACAATGTTTTTAAACTGAATTATGTTTCTTTTGTCAGTTTTAGGATTGATGGCCTCCTCTTTTCCTTGGCTATCTTATCAGAGAGTTTTTAAGAATATTTTTAGTGAGTTGCTTTTATTTTTTTAAGCATTTTCACTGTGTTCTTATTTCTATTTTTTATTTTATCTTTTAATTTTTCTTTAGCTAATTTTTGAGTTAAATGTATACCTTCTGGTGGTTTAACTTTTTCTAACAACTATTTAAAACAAGGTAAGTATCACTTAAATAGCATTACTTAATGCTTAAAATGTAGCACTTTTATCATCATTCACAATTGTGATTTTTTTATTTGAACTCATAAATTAGTAATTGTACCTTTTCAATTTCAAACCATACGCTTTTATTCTTTGTTCACTCAAGTAAAGTAGAAGTCATCTGTCCCTTTTTTTGGCAATAGGGTAGAATTTTTCTCCACAGCCCCCCCCCAAATATTATAGTGAAGGTAACAAATACACCTAGTTTATCTTAAATTAAAACAAAAGTCCTTTATTTTGTTGATCAATTTTACAACTGCTTGGAGTAATGTTTACCTACATCATTTAATCGTATTTTTATGGACATGTTATAATTTGACTATATCAAAGGAATACAATTAGTTCTTTTTTATTTTTTATTTTTATTTTTTGTCAGTCATGGGGCTTGAACTCTGGGCCTGGGAACTGTCCCTGAGCTCTTTAGCTCAAGGTTAGTACTCTACCACTTGAGCTTTTTTTAGTTTATGTGGTGCTGAGGAATCAAACTCAGGTCCTCATGCATGTGGGGCAAACACACTACCACTGAGCCACATTCCCAGCCCAACAGTTAGTTCTGAGTATGCACTTTATCAGGGTAACAAACAGTTCTGCGATGGAAATAAGAGATGGTTACTGGGTGAGTAGAGAAGGAATCCCTGCCTTCTCTACTTACTTCTCATCAGAGAGATTGGGCAGGAAGTGAAGAGGTACACAGGTCCCTGGGGGTGGGGCGGTTGGATTTTTCCTAGACTGGGAAGGAGAACCAGCAAGGTGTCTGCAAAAGTCTGGAGAATACCAGAAGAGGTGAATTTCCTCCCAGTGCTAGAATGGCTAGTCCTTGAAGCCATTTTTTCAGTAGTCTCAGATATCAGGCCAGGAAATCAACAGGTTTCAGATTTGGGCAGGCTTTCAAAGTGATGCTTTATAAATTGCTCTTCATTTCTGCTCTCCGCCCTCCGGCTGCTAAGAGGCTCTAATGTTCTCTTTGCTGCTGGGCTCAGGTAGGCATTCCTCACCTTCCTCTAAGGACAACCAGAGCTAGCCAGTCTCAGAGCCAAAAAATAAAAATAAATGTTCACTTGCCTCAGACATGTCCAGGGGGAGATTACAAAGGACGGTACACAGCGATCCAGTTCTCTCCCTGTGTCTGGTGCTGTGGTGGGCATCTCATGAGCCTTCCCTTTCTTATTTCCACACCAGCTGGTGTGAGCCCTGCTGCTGTGCTTCATATTGCAGGTGATAAAATGAGTGTCAACGTGTCAAGTACATGCCAGGCCCATTGCTTTGGACTGAGTTGTTCATAGCAAATTGCCCTCCGAAACTGGGGGGAAGAGTCTCAACAAGATGAAAGATGTAGCCCTGGTTTCTGATGTAATGCTATTCGGAGATGAAGCCTTTGAAAGATAATTAAATTTAAATGACATCATAAGGGTAGCACTCATGATGGAATTACTGCCCTTATAAGAAGGGACACCCAAGCTCTCTTCTTCTCTTTTCTTTTCTTCTACTCCCCTTCTCCTCCCTTTCCTTCCCCTTCTTCATCTAGCCTCACCTTCTCTTTCCTTGTCTTCTCCCTCCGCCCCTTTACCTACAAGAACCCCATGTGAGGATGTGGTGAGAAGGCAGAAAGACAGCTCATACAGGGAGCTAAGTTAGCTGACACTCGGATCTTAGACTTTCAGCCTCAACAACGATGAGAAATACATTTCTAGTGTTTTAGCCATCCAATCTATGGTGGTGTATTATGAAACCCTGAGGTAACACATATGTCCAACTGGAAAGTAGCTGACAGAAGTCAGTCTTTCCAGGCCCCAACACAATCTCCCTCTTTGTCTCTCTGAACATATTTGGCTAGGCTGGAATCCTGGACCTCTCAAAGGACTTATAAGCAATCACCAGCATCAAGAACTTTGTAGTAGTTGCATACAACACAACCAGGTATCCCAGGGTGATGTAAAGCCACAGTCAAATAATTGTATGAATCAGACAGATTTTAGCTAACTATCAAAGGATTCAACTAAACTCTTAAACAACAGAGTCATTTCTCCAACAATAGGATGTTCAGGAGTGAGTGACCCTTGCTGTGATTCTGTCAGCACAGAAACCTTGATGAGATTGAATTCAATCTTGTTTGGCACTACCTTGCTTCAGCTGCCTTGTCACACACAGTGTCCAAACTGGCTGGAGAACGAAAGCTTTGTGTTTCTTTATAAAAATCTATTCCTATCAAAAAGCAGGAAGAAGAATTTCCTAGACATTTCTACTAAACAGAAAACCTCTTGTGCATTCCTTGAGCCTAAACCAATTCACACAAGCAAGTTACAGAGTAAGAATCCAGTACTTCCAACCCAGCAGTGGAAGTGGGCTGTGGTAGGGATGAAGAGCAGGTATGATAGTTGTTGGTTTGGGAGATCACTTGGTCAGTGTCTTATGGTTGATTGCTTGCCTGGGTTCATGATCTGCTGATTTATAAACACCTTTGCCTAATTTGAAAAAAAGTTACTTATTTCTTTAGAAATAGAATTGTTGGTTAAAACATTTTTGAAACTGAGAGTGAATCATTTATTCAAGGAACATTTACTGAGAATCTGCTATATGCCAAAATGTGTGCTGTACACAGGGAGAGAAAAGTAATTTTCCATATAGATGAAGAAGAAGGAAGAGGAGGAGGAGAAAAAGAAGAAGGAAGAGGAGGAGCAGGAGGAGGAAGAGGAGGAAGACAACGATGATGATAATGAAGACGACGATGATGAATGATTGCAATGATAATAGTAATGATGGATGCCTTAGGTAGATAAATGTTAGCAATCTGTTAACAATCTCTAGTAATGATAGATCAGTACTTATTCTAATGAATTCATGAAGCCATTGTACTCTCTTCTGATCTGCCTCAGACAAGGAATAAAAAGGCTAAAATATGGGTCATTGTATGCAGGATTTACTCCCAGGGAATTTATGAGTCAAAGCAGACAAGCACCACGAAGTTATAATTCTGGGAAACATCAAATTTTCTGGTTAACTTCACAGCGAGGTACAAATTTTATAGTTGTGGCATCCTAGGTTTCCCATCTTTTAGGCCTAGCTGAGATTTTATCATAAATGAACTCTTCCGGTGAGAGCCCCCAGCAGAGAGTGAGTCCCATACCGGTTTCGGGACAGTACTCCAAGGCCCAGGTACTATTTGGGAAGTGGGTAGAGGGGGTGCTGACTAGGAGGCTCCAGAAGACACTGCAAGGCCTGGGAAAGGCACAGAAGGGAGTCAGAGAGAGAAATATGTCTGCTAAGAGAAATATGTCTGCAAGCAAGACTCAGGAAGGCGAATGAACAAGAACAATAACAATTCTACTGGAAACGCCTGTGTCAGAACACTCACTTTGAGCCTGACACTAAATCATCCACTTCTGACTAACCCTAAACCATCAAATCCTGCAAGGTGAATGAGGGATAGAAAGGTTAAGATATATTCCAGAAGGCAATGTTGATAGAAGGTAACCTAGAAAAGGGTTTCGGACAAAGAGTCACTGGCTCCCTGAATTTTATTCACTGTGGCGGGGTTGTTGGAGTGTAGTTGTTGGCTGGAATGGACTATTCACATGGGCATGGTGGGAGATGTGCTAGGAAAGGAATAAGAGGCTCTCAGCGATGGCCATGAATGTGCTGAGCACAGATATGGCTTCATTTTTCTTTGTGCCCAATGTCTAGTATATAGCAGGTGTGCAAGAGCTGTTTGCTTAGTGACTACATGCAAAAACATGTTTATGTGTGTAACATATGTATACATATGTGCATGCATACATTGTATGTATGCACAAAAATATATGTTTTCTTTTTTGCCTTCCCTGGATGAGAGCATGTCACCCTCCATTTATTTAGGATTATATTCTCATAAAGGGGAAATCCCAGATCCCTCATGTATAGGAACCCGAAGTTGGGATAGGACATGGCATGAGGCTTATGGAACCACAAATGATGAGCTTGCTTGGAGGTGTACCTGACTTTCCATCAACCAAACTGTGAAGGCCATGGCAAAACATGGAAGGGGAAGGCATGCTGTGTGTATACATTCATGTGAACATATGTATAGAGACTGGGGTGGGCTGACCTAAGCTAGTATCACAAACTTGTAGAGCAGATGTTCAAAGGCTATACTTGTTTAGTATCAAATATTGTATTAATTAAATATGCAGAACAGAACTAATTAATAGTTGTGTAAATTTACCAAGTAATGGAGCTGTTTTTCTTACATTAGCAATGTCTATAAAGGTTTTAAGGAGACTTATAGCTTGGATGTCACACAACTGTCATCTCATGAAAAATTGTAACTCAGCACTGCTCCAAGATAGGCTGGGGGCCCTAGAATGTCAAATTCACGTTTTTTCCCTTTTACGAAATCTCTGCCCTGTATTGGTCATTGGACTGTTTCTTGGAACATCACTGGATACTGAGGCCTGGATCGATTTTTGTAACTAGTGCATCCAGCTGGATTTGCTGGTCCAGTATCATTTTCTAGAATGGACCAAAATGCCCTCTTGTTCCCTAATGACAGTATTGTCCTCAGTTCTGCCTCCTTGGATTGCAAGTGATGTGTGTTATCTCTATTTCCCAAGGAACAGTTGGGATCCGATGAGTATTCTTATCTCCTTTTCCTGGTACTTATTTTGTTGAACTTTGGCTTAATCTCTCTAAAGAATTATTATTTGAGCTCTCCATAGAGTCTTTTATACTTATTAATAATCACTTGTATACTATCCTGTGTATTTACTTGTTGATTTATAGACAAATTCTAGCTACCACAAATGAGGGAAAACAGGCAACCTGTGTTTCTCTGAGTCTATTTTACGTCACTTAAGGTAATTTTTTCCAAGTCTTTCCATTTCCTTATGAACAGTGCAATGTTCTTTCTGATGGATGAGTAGAATTTCATTATGTATACAGACCACATTTTCTTGACCCATTCATCCACAGAGGGTCTTGTTTGTACTCTATTAGATAAATGCCAAGGAGGGATCACTGGGTCATAGAGTAGTTTCAATTTTTTAAAGGAAATTCCATATTACTTTCCAAACTGGCTAAAAAAAAGCTTACATTCCCACCAAAATGTAACAGAGTTCCCTTTTGGTGGCATCTGGGCCAGCATTTGTTATTGTTAGTTTTCTTGATATGACCATTCTTACTGGAGTGAGGTGGAATTTCAAGGTTGTTTGATTTACATTTCCTCTGTCTAGTGGTGTTGCATATTTCTTCATGTGTCCATTGACCATTTTTTACTTCTTCTTCTGAGAAGTCTCGCTTTAAGTGATTATTCTATTTATTAATTGGCTTGTAGTTTTTGAGGATTCAATTTTTTGAGCTCTTAAGTATATTTGGACTATTAGGTCTTTGTCAGGTGAATAGCTGGTAAAAATCTCCCATTCTGTGAGATTCCTATTTTGCTTGTTAGCTATGTCCTTTGCTGTGCAGAAACTCTTAAGTTTGACTAATCCCATTTATCAATCATTTCTTTGATTTGTGTATTTCTGGATTTTTACTTAGAAAGTTTCCATCTGTGCCTAGGAACCTCATGGCAATACTGCCCAAAGCAATTTACAAATTAAATGCAACACCCATCAAAGTCCCAACAACAGACTTCAATGATATTGAGAAAACAATCCAAAAATTTATATGGAATAACTATGTGTCTTCACAATGATGGCTCAATAATAATGGACATTAATTGCCTTAGTTTATCCTTATCTTGAAAAGTATTTTTGTTGTTTATGAAGGAATATTTTACTGGATATATTATCTCATTTGGAAGTTATTTTCTTTGAGATTGAGGTATGTCCTGAAGTGTTCTCATAGCTTTTAAAGTTTCTGTTGAGTGTTCTGAAGCAATTATGATGTGTTTGACTTTGTAAATAAATTGTCACTTTCTGGTGTTGTTTTCAATATTATTTTTGTTTTCTACTTCTGTCATATTAATTAAAATGTGGTATGGGGATGTTGTCTTCTGATCCTGTCTATTTAGGGTTCTCAATGCCTTTTATGTTTGGATATCCATGACCTTTTGAAGATTGAGAACTCTTCACCTCTAAATTAACCAAATGGGCTTTTTATTCCTTTAGTTTGCATTTTACCTCCTATTCCAAGAACTGTCATTTTAGGTATCTTAATAACTCAGAGCTTTTAAAAATATTATTCTTGACTTTAATTTTTTTTTCCTTGCTGCTGTCTGAATTTAAGATTTCCATGATCTTATCTTCAATTCCTGACATTCATTTTTCTGATTGATATAGTTTCAATTGTGGTTTGTTCTATTGTGTTTGTTGACTTGTTGAGCTTTTAAACTCTCACAATTCCCATTTATTTTCAGGATCTCTATTTTCTTGCAGAATTTTTGATGCTTAATAATTTTTTTCAAATTCAATGTGATGCCTATCAATATCCCAACCTCATTCTTCAAGGAAATAGAAGAGGCAATCCAAAAATTCATATGGAACAATGGAAGACCCCAAATAGCAAAAAACGATCCTTAACAGAAAGAACAGTGCTGGAGGAATATCATTACCAAATTTCAAACTCTACTACAAAGCCACAGTAATCAAAACAGCTTGGTACTGGCATAAGAACAGACCTCAGGACCAATGGAATAGAATTGAAAACCCAGAAATGAACCTACAGACCTATATCCATCCAATCTTCGATAAGGGAGCTAAAAAAATAGAATGGAAGAAAGCCTCTTCAGTAAATGGTGCTGGCAAAATTGGTTAATCACTTGTAGAAAACTAAAGCTAGATCCTTATATATCACCCTGCAACAGAATCAACTCCAAATGGATCAAAATCCTTGGAGTCAAAGCAGACACTCTGAAAACATTACAGGATGAAATAGGAGAAACCCTAGGTCTTCTTGGCACAGGCTGAAATTTTCTTAATAGAGACCCAGAAACACAACAGATCAAAGAAAGGTTGGACAAATGGGATTGCATGAAATTGCAGAGCTTCTGCATGGCAAAGGACATAGCAAGCAAGATCACTAGAAAGCCTACGGATTGGGAAAAGATCTTCACTAGCCATACAACGGACAAGGGTCTCATATCTAAAATATACCTGGAACTCAAAAATTAAATCCCCCAACAACAAATCCTCAAAGAAACAACTGTCCAAAAAATAGGTGGGCTAAAGACTTAAAGAGAAACTTCTCTGAAGAGGAAAAAAGGATGGCCAATAGACACATAAAGAAATGCTCAATAGACACATAAAGAAATGCAAATCAAAACAACATTGAGATACTACCTACCCCAGTTAGAATGGCTATAATCAAAAACTCTAATAACAACAGATGCTGGAGGGGATTTGGACAGAAGAGAACCCTAATACATTGTTGGTGGGAGTGTAACCTTGTTCAACCACTTTGGAAAGTAGCCTGGAGGTTCCTCAAAAGACTCCACATAGAGCTCCCCTATGACCCAGCAATCCCCCTTTTGGGCATTTATCCAAATGATCACAAACAAGACCATACTAAAACTACCAGCACAACTATGTTTGTTGCAGCATTATTTACTATAGCTAAGATATGCCAGATGCCCCTCAGTAGATGAATGGATCAAGAAAATGTGGTATATATGCACAATGTAATTCTATGCCTCCATCAGAAAGAATGACATTGCCCCATTTGTTAGGAAATGGAAAGACTTGGAAAACAAAAAGTGTAGTAAGCCAGGCCCAAAGGAATATAGGTCCCATGGTTTCCCTTATTTGGAACTAGTATATGTCTGAGACAAGCAGAAAAGGTCAGATACGATGATGTTAGGTGAAATGAACCCCAAGATAAGGACACAAGTGGATTTTTCTTTCTTGCTATTGTTTCTAACACATTTATAAGGTATTTCTTTGTTGCTTTGTATGTCCCTTCCCCACAGTATAACTCCTGTTTTTACTATATTTGATGTAGGTATAATTTGTGGAGGGGAAGAGAAAAAACAAATTGTTTAAATAGGGATACAGGTGGACCCATTGCAACAATGAGATGTGCAAGATGTTATGTCAAAAAATGAACTTTACAACTTTAGCAGGGGGGGAGGAGGAGGGGGAGTGGGTAGATGACCATGTGGGGGGGGAGGCAAGGAGATGGGAAGGGATGGTAAGGGGAACAAAGGAGGAGGCAACAATGCTTGATAAGAAATGTACTCATTATCTTGCCCATGTAATTGTAACTCCTCTGTACAGTATTTTCACAATAATAAAAAAAAGCTTGACTTATCAGAGCACACTCATGTGAACAATAGATTATGCCACAAACTAATAAAATTATAATGGGAGCTCAAAAAAAAAAAAGAAATGTATTCATTACCTTGCCCATGTAATTGTAACCCCTCTGTACGGTATTTTCACAATAATTTTTTTTCTTGTCTAAATCACAAATGGATTTCTTCATCTGTTTATTAGAGCTTCTCTAAGGTCATTGAGCATTTTTTAATTAAATTTTTATCTGGCATTTAAACCATATTACTATCTTAGACTTGGTTATAAAAGTATTAGGTGCTTTTGGGGAAATCATATTGTCTTGATTTTTTAAAATGTTTTTTGTATTTTATGTTGTGATTTGCATATATGCATATATGTAGAGAAAGCAGACAGCAATAATGAAATCAATTATTTAAAAGTAAGCATATATTTAAATGCTATAAATATATAAGCATATATTTAAATGTGGCAAATATTTAAATATCAATTGCTCCTCTAATAAATTTACAAAAGAAAAGATCTAAGATCCTCTCCGGGTAAATTGGGAGTTAAAAATCATTAAAGGTATAGGTATTAATAAATAAAGAAGCAAATGGGAAGTAAAAAGAGGAGAAATAAGTTATAAAGGAGAGGAAATTCTGTGATGATGATAATGAGGTAATCATAAAGATTGTGACAATCTCTTTCACATTTCTTTCAAAGCTTGGCACAGGTCACTAAGTCAGGAAAACATGAAGGACATTTTACACATAGTAAGTGGAAATATGGGATATTAAACAATTGCTATCCACTTACCATTCTTATGCCTAAGCAATTTTGAAGGATATTTGTTCCCTGCAGTTTCAAAGAGATTCTACAATACTTTTTTTTAAAATGCAGATTGAACAAGCATAGCTTGAACAGCAATTAAAATGCATCTTTATTATGTTCTCCCATTACCTTTTTAAAATTTATGTGATGGGCTATCTTGTCCTGTCCCTGAGTGAAAATGAGGCACGTCCACAGCTTTTCTGGTAGCTTCCAGATAGCTGGTGCTTTCCTGGTCATTTTAAGCCTTAAACATGGCCTTGGATTAGTAACGCTATGTCAACTGGAAGACATTATCCAAGTATTCTTCCTTCTTCTTAAAGGTGGTGGCAGCAGTTCTTCAGCAGTTTCCGGAATGGCAATTTCTCTGAACATTTTACCCCTGTAGGGTTGGGAAAGATGTAAGAAGAAATAAGAGAACAGAAAGTTCTCTTTGTACACCACCATCATCAGCTATCCTACAATCCCAGGCCTTGCACGAAATATGGACGTTCTTAGGTGCTTCTGAAGTCCTATTACAGAAAGATTCTCTTGCATTTCCCTCATCCCAGATGGAAATAACTCCACTTGGGTGAATGAATCATCTCTTTCCTCAAATAGCAAGTATCCAGATTCTTGATAATGGGATTTTATCATCCCTTGCCTTATTAATCGAGATGCCCCTACTTAGGCCCTTCCTCAACCCAAAAATCCACATACTAGCTCATGGGAAATGTTTCCTGTTTCTTGTTGCAAGAAAACCTTGGATTTATAAGCAGTAGTTTTCCTTAAGTTCCACCAAGCAAACAAAACATCTTTCCTCACCCTTTAAATTTCCAGCTAGAAGCTAGACCTTCATAGGAGGAAACACCTTCCAGAGCTTTACCATATCCCACTAATGCCACTCTGGCCAAAGTAGAAGCAACAAAAGTACAATAGATTTCTGAAGATTCTCCTGTGCAATTTTCTTTCATCTTTATATCTCTGTTTATTTGCACAGTGGGGAAGAAGGATCCTGGATGGGTACTCTGACATTTCCTTTGCAAATTCCACACTTGGAAATCTGGATTTGAATTTCATTTCTCATCTGTTAACTCATGACGCTTATCACAGGCTTCGGCTTCAACATCCTGCTGTAATTTTCTTTCAAGATACTTTGTGTGCCAAAAAGAATCTTTATTTTTTCTCTCTTCAGTCTGCCATCCAAATGTTCTATGCTTTTGTGATTTTGTGACTCAGTAGCTAAGATATACTAAGTCATAAGATAGAATGACTCATACCTGTTTTCTACTTGCTCTAAAACCAGAGATGCAGGGTAGCCATATAAAAGTCAGTCTGAGTATCTTCAATTCTTCCAACAGGGAATTCAGTGGAAGGATAGGATTTTGTCTGCTGGGAATTAAGGGAGAAAAGTTTGCATTATTCTGGAAAGAATAGAACCAAAAAAAAAAGTACCTGAAACTTAAGATATAGAATTATGTACTAGGAACAGACTATGCGATGAGGCAGATTGTCATGCGTTTTTCTATAACCTAGCCTCATTAATTTTCTGAACAACCATGCTCGTACCCTAACTAGCAATATATCTTCAATTTTGATTAGGTGTTAATAGAAACCTTTTTTTAAAAAAATTAAGCAATACTGATTTCTTGTTACATCCTGGGTAATTATTTACTTCTCTACTTCATCATCCATTTTCTAAGTGAAAACAGGATCTATAAATGTCTATGTTATAATGTATTTTAAGTGCTTTCTATAAAGCCAACAACAGAAGATGCTCAACAAGCATTTCACTTTAAGTGTTAGTTAAAATAGGTTGGGTATTCTGTAGCACCAAATAATCCACAAATCTAGCCTGGTTGTCCACAGGAAAGGTTGAATGTTTTGTCATAGAAAGCTCTAGAGACTCTCAGGGTTATTTGTCTTTAATGCAGTAACTTGGTCAGCCAGGCTGCCTAGATCTTATGGCTCTGTTTTAAAAAGTTGTAGTAGGGAAAGAAATATCCAGAAGGCCATGGATGAGCTCTTCCATATTTCAGCCTGGGAGAATCCATGGTCATGTGATCTTGTCTCCTTGGCTGGGTTTTGGCAGTGGTGGAAGGATGGGGAAGGATATTACAGGATCAGTCCCCCAGAACTTCATATCTCCCCACAGACATGCTGATGCACTGCACTTAGAACTACACTAGTTTGGCAAAGTTCATAGAGACATAGAGACTGTAGGTAAGAGCCTGGACAAGAAAAATTCACAGTGCTGTATCTGAACAGTACTTTTTTAAAAAAGCAATTCATCCATTGAATATCTATGTGGTGCTCTATCTGATTCTTCATAGAAATTGGTCAGGCAAGGATGGCAGTAACCATGTGGCAGGGGATGGGACTTGGATCTGAATCTGTACAGTCTACACTTCTCAATGCAATGGAAGTGTATGCAATGTACACTTTTTAACATAATAGTCAGTATGGAATGCTCAATCTTTAATATGAGGAAAAATCCAAGAAAGCTGTGAGGAGAAAAACCTGCAGAAAATGTTCTGTGGAGAAGCTTCTGAACAGGATGGTGTAGTGGACAGAGGAGAAAGGCCTGTGGGAAGAGTGGAAGATCTCTTCATGGAATCGGTTTTTACAACCCCTCCTCACCACCAGCAGATGTCAAGTCACCAGTGCCTTTTATCTTTCCTCTGCTAACCCAGATCTCGGCACCAGAGGAGCCGAGGAGTCAATGTGGAAGGCCAACTTCTTTTGATGGACTTAATTTGCACAACTCTGTGGAATTCCGATAATGTCACTGGGAACTGAGAAACTGAAAGGTTTGCAGATAGGATAAGACCAAGTCCCTGCCCTGCAAGCTCACAGCATTTGGAGGGGAGCGGGCAATATCTGGATGAGTAGCTCAAATCACCGAATGACGAAGGCCCTCATGAGGGCAGCAGTCTGGCGCAATGTGGGCTCAGGGAAAGAGGCTACTGAGAAGAATTATTCAAGGATCTTAGAGTTGGAGGAGAGCTTGGACTTTAGAGTCAAAGTCTGTGTTAGCCATCTATGACAAAACCATCTGATAGGAAGAAAAAAAATGGTTCTTTGGGCTTGTGTTTTCAGAGGTTTCAATTTATAGTTGGTTCCATTGGTTCTGGACCTGTAATGAGAATCACATTAGAACAGGAAAACATAGTTGAGAAAAATTGCTCATCTCATGGTAACCAGAAAGCAGACAGAAGGGAACAAGACATGGTGCCCAAGGTCACCCTCAAATGGCACAATTCCTTTAACTGGAACCTACCTCCTGAGTTGCCGTTTCCCAATAGCCCATCAAATTAGTAATAGATTAATCTATTGATGATCAGTCATGTCTGCTGTCAACGAAGCCTCAGTACACAACCTTTGGGGGACATTTTACATCCAAATCATAGGAAAAGATTGAGCCTGAGGGATTCTTGTGTTTAGTTCCAAGTGTTCCTCTTATACTAGCAGATGGAGCAAAGGAGAAAGCCAGCTGGTTGTCTCCATGGAAGCACATTTTGTATCGCAGGGAGCTGGACTTTAGTATGATGTGAGACAGGCTCATTGAGCTCAAGGATCCCTGGGTCTCAGCTGCTTCTCTGAGGTCATAAACAGTGTCTGAATTCTGAATCTCCATCATCCCTGAGGACCGAGAAGCTTGTCAGGTAGGCAATGCAGATTTCTGCTCTTGTAGGAAATAAGAACGAATGTCAGAGATGCCAGAAATAAGTGCTCTGCTTTGAGCATTGCAGCTGCCTGGGAGATGGATTAGCATCACCAACCACATTTCGCACGTAAGTGTACACACCAGGAAGATTTCTTCCACAGGTTTGAGCAGAAGGTTGGAGGAAAGCAGCTGTTACAATCACATTGGTCTGCTTCCAGACAATGTGCCCCTCAACTTCTCACACCTTGGTAGCACAGAAACTTGGGTGTGATTTCCTGAAAACATGAAGAATCACCTTTGCTAGAGTGAAGACTTGTTCTCGTTTTCAAAACTTTGCAGGAGACACTCTCTCTAAAAACTCCTTAGGGCTCCCTAAGAAGTTCCCCTCTGCCTCTGAAGAACCAGCATTCCCCACTTTCTGAAGCAAATGAAATATTCCATCAGCAAAACCTAATTTAGTAAACACAAAAATGTCTTGTCTCTCGTTAAAGTGAAAAACACTCCATGAAATGTTCATTACCTACTGAGTCCCAAATCACTCTAAAGTCTACAATCAGTAGACTGTACAAAACAGTACAATCTCATACTGTTAGTTTTCCAAACCCATTCTTTTTTTACATATTATTAAATTAACAGGATCATGACCAGAATGACTTTGATCATAAACTTAAGTGTATTAGGTCATAGTACATGGAAATCTGGGTTTTACAAGGGTTGAACTTGCTTTTAATTTGCATTTTTTCCTGAAAGTCTATTACGAGAATATATTTCATTTCTGTTGAATTCTTTTGGCTTCTATTCCCAATTTTCCTTCTCGCCCACTTTTATCACTTCTTCCATAGTCTTGTCCACTATGTTGGTCCAGTGGACCAGTCTCCAATTTTGCCATTCCCATGCTACAGAGTGTAGCTTGGAAATTTGTCAAAAATCCAAATCTCTTCTGCCACTCACCTGTGAGAATATCCACACTCCACATCCCACAGGCTTAAGAAACTGTGCATTTTACATTTGTCCCTTTTCTCCAGCCATATTTCTCTTCATCATACAACTTACTCCTTAAGGAGTTTCTCCAATATGGATTATTCTGTTATCCCACTTTTCTACTAGTGCTTATCTCTCTGCTCCTCATCTCTGCTATCTTTCCTGACTTTTGCTTATGCTCAGATGAAATCACAACATTCACTGGACCATTCAGTCCTGAGTAGGGATGGTTCAATTGTGTTCACATGGCCCTTGATATTTCCTTGATCAATCATCCCAAATATTTACTGCTCATCATTTTATCTAAGTGCTTTATGAGAGAAGTTTCATGGAGGTTGGAATTACTAGAGAAAATTGTCAGAAAAACACCTCCTGCAGTAAATTTTTAGTATTATTTAAACAAGCAAATGAATGCATGAATATGATAAGAACTTTGACAATGAACACTGTATATGAGGAACGTGTGGCCCAGAGCTTTTTATTAACCCAACCAAATAAAACTTGTCCCTCTTACACATTTGATCCTTCTTTCTGTGTCCAACAGCAGGAGTACACAGCCTTGAAGATATACCTACTCAACCCATGTGTTCACACGAGTGGGAGAGCTGGGCATGCTGGGTCCAGATATGTGTGTGAAATTTTCTGGAGTTGGAAAACCAAATGGGATAGGAGACTCAGTCAGCAGCTCCAGTGACCTCAAGGTGAATCCCACTCTCTCTGTTTGTGTCCTTTTTGTGTCCACAGTCACCTCAAGACAGAGTAGGAGAAAGTCAAAACAACTGGACGATCCCATTAACAACCCATAATCCAGGAATGTGGCTGCATTTATTTGAAAGTGAACTCCCCGTGGGTTCATTAACCTGTAACCAAAATTAGATTAGGTAGACATAACAAAGAGTGGCAGTGTTCAGCTAACTGAAAGACAAACTTGTGAATTATGAGATTATCTTCTTTAAAAAAATATTTCATCACTCTAAGACCCTTGGGAACCACCTACAAGTGTCCAGCTTGAGGTTTATTTTAGGGAATACACATTTTCTGTAGGGGTGCTACCAATCTGCTTATTGTTTAAAAAATAATTTGTGATAAAAAATTCAAGCTTTAGAGTGAGATCTTGGGTCTCCCACCTACTAGCTCTGTGATACACTAAGGAAGTTACTTCAGTTTCCTGAGTCCTAATAATCTGTTTAGGGATGGTAGCCATCACACAGAACTCCCAGGCTTGTGATGGATGCAGCAAATGAACAGATCATTTACCACAAAGTGAGGAAGATGATGAGAGAGAGAGAGAGAGAAAGAGAGAGCAGTGGAGCATCAAGGAGAACTATCTCACCTCTCAAGAGACTGAAGAGTGACATCCTGAGAGACACCACTTGAGTGGAACCATGATGATTGAGTAGATGAAGTTGGAATGAGCAGTTGACCGCTAGTGCTTGCATAAGAGACCATCTAGGTCTTCAACATTCAAAACACAAAAGCTGGAATGTAGTTTACTGATGAGCACCTCTCAAGGATGGGGAGTATGTGATGTGAGACTGAGAAATAGCTCTAATAAAGTGCTCCAGGTGAGTGGCAAACAAGTAATTATGGTGGCCTGGGCTTCGCTTTGTAAGAGAGGCATTCACATTTGGGTCCTGAAGAAACTCACTAGGTCTCATGAGGTAACAGCCACCTGGGTCTCCTGTGACCTAACACTCCTCACAGCTCTCAACCTCTCTAAACAAACACTCTGCAAATACTTAAAGCACGGCATTGGAAGGGAGGGTGAAAAGTGGAAGAGAGGGGGGTAAATTTGATTAAGGTACTTCAACTGCATGCATGGGAATATCTTGATGAAACCTCCTTGAAATCTAATCTGTGCTATTTTACAGAAATGCCTTTTATAGCATTTCATATAAACGCAGTAATTTGGTACTTAAAAATGAATGTTGAGCTGGGCACTGGTGACTTATGCCTGCCAGCTACTCAGGAGGCTGAGATCTGAGGATCATGGTTTGAAGCCAACCTGGGCAGAAATGTCCTCATGAGACTCTCATCTCCAATTAACCACCAGGAAACTGGAAGTGGTGCTGTGGTAGAGTCCTTGCCTTGAGCTGAATAGCTCAGGGACAGTACCCAGGCCCTGAGTTCAAGCCCATGACCCAAAACAAACATACAAACAAAAATGTCATTTTCAAACTCTTGGCCTGCTAGGCTGTCTAGCTCAATGAGGAGGGTGGTGCCTCTCTAGTTCAGATTCCTGGAGCCACCAGCACATACTTCCTGACGTTAAGATGATGGAGGTTCCCACATGACTCAGGACAGCTGCCTGTCCTCAAACCAAGAGTCACTTCTCAGCCAAGCACTCCCAACCCCTCCAGTCATAGAGCTTGGTTTGGAAACCCATCCTAATCCTGGATGCCGTCCTCTAGTGCCAAGTGCATTCCTCTCAAAATGCAAAGCCAAGGATTGAGCACACCATCCAATAAGGGTAGCCCAGCCTGGAGAAGCGTGGGGGAGCCCTTGGCTTTGATGAAGCTATACCCACCCCTCTTGAGTCCTGACTTAGCCATCATTGTTGACGGCCACTCACATTCCTCTGAGAATACAGAGCTAGCAGGGGAAGGGGCAGGTTTTAGTGGAAAACACAGTATGTAACTGAGAAGATCACTGCAAACTTGGGTAAGATATTAACCTTTCTCCGTCTCAGCCTTGTAAGTTTTACTTATCTGTAAAATGGGAGTTGGTGTGCAGCTTAAATGATAGAAAGTATGACCAAGAGCTCAAAAGCTTGACACCTTGCCTACTGGCTCTAGGTTAGATCTCTCCCTCCCTCTTTCCTTCTTTTCTTCATCCCTACTTCCTTTCTCTTCTATTTTTTACATTCTCCTGTTCTCTCTCTCCTTCACTTCCTCCCTGTTTCCATCCTTCCTTTCCTCCTCCCTCCCTCCCTCATTCCCTCTATCCCTTCTTTCCTTCCTTCCATCTCTCCTCCCAAGCTACAAAGTTCATTTCCTTCCTTCCTACTAAAATGGCCTCCTCATTCTATCATTGATACCTGAGGAAACCCATCAGTTATCATTCTGTTGTTCTCAAAGAGGACCAGCCTGCTTGTTTCTCCCTTCCTGATAGTAGCAGGTGCTGCTGAGCGGAATTATCATCATCTCTCTCTCTGTGCAGACAGATGGTGGGGAGTGTGTGTTCCCACAGAGGAGCACGTTGTCCCTCTTCCCAGGCTCTCAGCAAGCCCTGTGCTGGAAGATGTCCAGAAGAATGTAGAACACTAACAACTTTTCCAAACATAGGAGAATTCTGACCACACAAATCATAATGTTTAGCAGTTTAGCATGAAGGCCCCTATCTTTGAGTGCCTGAAGCACTGAGGATAAGCACAGGTGAAAGGAAAGAATACTCTCCCCTTCCCCCCTCCTCCACCAGCCCTGGTGCCTTGTGCTTCAGTTGACAGGATCTGAGAGGGGCTGTCCTTCTGTCTGTGGATGGAGAAACTCAAGCTCAGATGTGCTTAGTAATTTATTTTCAATTACCCAGCAAGTATTAAGTAGACAAAGTTACAGGCCCGATCCAGTGTTCTTTCATTATGCTATGTTAACTTTGCATGTTTAAAAATACCTGACTTTCCCACTGAGTATAGATCAGTAACTCAGGAGTTTACTGCCTTTCTCTCTCTTATTCCTGCTTTGTTTTTCCCTTTCTGGTTTCAGCTTTGCTGATATCTAAGAAGCAATGGAATGACCATTGCTTCTACCAATCTGCACCTTCTCTGACACTTCACTTAACCATTCAAAAAAAAAATCCTGGTGGTTATCTGAAACTTACTATCCTCCAAACTCCCTAATCCTCCTTCATCTTTTGCCATGAACCCCAGACTCCGTGGCTTTGGACTTATGAATACCAGTTACTCCTGTGGCCCCACCCCCTCCTCTATCCAGTGACTTTGTCCAGTCTCTTTCCTGACCGGTGAGTTGCATTGTCTGGGGAAGGGTGGCCTGTCTGAGGCATTTCCTCCAGATCCGTGCTCCGCACTGTAGTGAGATGATCTTTCAACATCTCCTAAGACTGTTTGCTTCCTTAAAGAAGCAGCTCTGTGAGGGAACCTCTCTGAGGCTGACAAAGTGTTAGTCTTTACCAAAGACTTTCACCCCAATCTCACAGCCAAAGCATAGCAGAGCTTGGTCTGCAGCACTGGCCTGCCAGACTGCACTGTTGTCCTCTGTTTGCTGCTCCATACAGCCTTCCAGGTGAAGCCCAGTGGCCTAGATGACCACCTCAGGCCTTCCTCCTCACTCAGCCACTCTCACATCCTCTCTCTATTCCTACCTTCCTCCCGAAGTACCCAGCTCTCTAGAGGGTCCTGCATTCCTCAGCTCTGTGTGTGTCGTCATTGTCCTGGCCTGGTCCTCCTGTTTTCCCCCCTCCCCCACGTCCTTCCAAGCCCCACACAGCCAGCAGTGGGGGTGAAGACCCAGATTCTCCCTCAGCCTCTCCTTCCTCTGTGGAGTCCAGCCTCCAGTATGGACAGTGTCTACAGCATGTTAGGTTATTCTGCCATCATCAACAGGGATAAGCACAGGAAGAGGGCATCAGAGAAAGCTTCCATTGGTAGTTAAGGTGATGAGCTAGATCCCTGAGGCTTCTTGGGGGAAATTATTTCAAGGCAGTTCTTAAAATACAAAGAAAACAGGACGTGATTCTGCTCAGCCTAATTGCTGTCCTCCTAGGTCTTTCTGGGTAGGTGTCAGGAAACAGTGCTCCCTCTGCACCCAGGCAGGGGTCTGGGCCAGGTGTCACTTTCCAAAGAGTCCTTGCAAGGGCAAAATGTTCTGCTTCTGAGAGATGAAACTCCAAAGTAATCTTTGTGGTGATTCTCTGAGGCAAGGAGCCTTCCTCCTCCACGGGGAATGATTCAGTAAAGGACAGTGTGTCTTTGCTACATGTGCCCCATGCTGCCAGGCTAGCCATCATCTTGTTTGAGGTGAGAAAAATGGAAAAGGAAAGGACTTATCCATTTCAAGCATCAAGGAGGGAAAGGATGACAACTGACGGAGACTCCTGTGAATTTAGGACCCGGCATGCTTCCAGCTGTGTGAAGAAAGACACCGAGTGTGGTGCCTAGGTCCTCTACCTCACGCCTGGGTCAACTGTGACACTGGCGGAGACTCAGGGGATACAGCCCTCGTTGATCCATAGCTGAGCCACGGATACCTTTGGGATGTCCCTTATCTTCCCTAACACTCACGTTCATCACCTGTAAAATGTGGAAGTAGAACCACTCCACCGACAGGCTTAGCTATTGGCAAGCAGCTTGTTTTCTTATTGAACACTTTTCTCTTCATTTAACTTGTCAAGCCCATGTTAAAAACCTTACCATTTCCTAAGGAGTAATATCTACAACATTGTGGGTTTGATTGGCTAATTACATGTTTCTTTTTTAGTTCATATTGTATCCTTGGTTGAAAGTAACCGCAAAGCACCATCTAGTAATCTTAAGCAGAATGAGGCTTGAGTGTGGCGTTACTGGGGCCTTCAGTGACTGTCAGGGTGATCTGAGGTCAGACTTGAGGAGTCCATGTCCAGGTTGGGCTGCTTGATCAAGCAGCAGCACCATTGCTATATGTTTGTGCAGCATAAACACTCTGGCTCCGTAGAAAAAAACACCCCTGCTACGCCTTTGCCTCAACAATGGGTGTAGCCACAAGACATCCACCTGTCACTGTGTCATCTGCTCAGAATTCAAACCCCAGGAGCACTAGTTCTTCAGGAACAAGTCCCATGTGCACGCTGTCTACTCTTGGTCAGGAGCCTCAAGAGCCTCAGGATGACACGAAATGGAAGCTTCTCTAATATGAGCACCGAAGTATGGATGGAAGACAGACGGCACTGTGAATGGTAAAAATAACACAATAATAAGCAAGAACTCCTCTAAAAGAAAAACACACATTAGAATAAATATACCACTATGAAAGGTAAAATGTACTACTGTGAAAAAGTAAAACACACATACCAATTAACCTGCGCACCGGCCTTTAGTAGGCAGTGATTTTTTTTCCAGTTATTCTTTGATTCCTTTTTTTTTTTAAATGTTTTCTTGTATAGATGCTGTACAGAGAGGTAACAATTACATGAGTAAGGTAATGAGCACATTTCTTGTGGGGCATTGTTACCCCCTCCTTTGTTTTTCTCCCACTATCCCTTCCCCGTCTCCCTTACTAGCTCTCCCCACCCCAAAGTTGTAAGGTTCATTTCCAACATTGTGTCTTGTGAGACTCATTGTTGCAATGGGTCATCCTGTGATTCTTTGACCCTTGTAGGTTGACCTTCCCCTTCATTTGTATTGTGTTGAGGCTTCCATGCATGCATACATCTTTGCATCCTACTAGGGAAAGGAGCAAGAAGAAAAGAAGGAAGAACCTGAATCTCCACGATAGCATTAAGATCCTGCCTTCCTTCCATCGGCGTAGGTCCCGTCGGGAGGTTCATGTGCCTAATGGTCAAGACATAATCTCACCCCAAGGTTTTCCAGAGATAACCATATTCTGCTCAAGGTGTTACAATGCTTAGCCTTAGTTTAATCTACCTATATTTGTATTTACCACTTTCTATTAGGCTACTCCATATCTCACAAAATAAATATTAGCTCTGCAAGCAATCTTAGCAATAATCCCATCCACTGTTACTGAGAAATCCAAAGGAGTATTCTCTAAAGTGACCACCAAGACAATGCTTCATTGGGCTTAGAATATTCTCGAAAATCCATCATGGAAGTTTTAGTTCTAAAGTTTTAGGTTAACTTTATTATCCCTAAAGGGCCCCTTATTCCTTTGCTAAAGAAGACCATTCTACAGTTACCTGATACTTTATACAGAAAAAAATGGGGAGAAAACCCTACTTCTTTTTAAAAAAATTGTTTAAATATTATTTTCTTTCTTTCTTTCTTTCTTTTTTTTTTTGGTTTGGTCATGGGGCTTGAACTCTGGGCCTGGGCACTGTCCCTGCACTCTTCAGCTCAAGGCTAGCACTCTACTGCTTGAGCCACAGTGCCACTTCTGGTTTTCTAGTGGTTTTATTGGAGATAAGAGTCTCATGGATGGGCTGGGAAGGTGGGTCAGTGGTAGAGTGCTTGCCTTGCATGCCTGAGGCCCTGGGTTTGATTCCTCAGCACCACATAAGCAGAAAGAAAAAAGCCAGAAGTGGCCCTGTGGCTCAAGTGTTAGAATGCTAGCCTTGAGCTGAAGAGCTGAGGGACAGTGCCTAGACCCAGAGTTCAGGCCTCACGACCAGACCCCCCCCAAAAAAAGAGTCTCATGGACTTTCCTTCCCAGGCTGGCTTTGAACCGTGATCCTAAGGTCTCAGTCTCCTGAGTAGCTAAGATTACAGGCGTGAGCCACCGACGCCTAGCATATTTTGTGTGTGTGTGTGTGTGTGCGTGTGTGTGAAAATACCATACAGAGGGGTTACAATTACATGGGCAAGATAATGAGTACATTTCTTATCAAGCATTGTTGCCTCCTCCTTGGTTTCCCCTTCCCATCCCTTCCCATCTCCCCCCCACTTCCCACTAGCTCCCCCTCCCCCAGCCAAAGTTGTAAAGTTCGTTTTTCAACATAACGAAGTGTACATCTCATTGTTGCAATGAAAAAACCTGATTTCTATAGGTGGAGTTTTAGCTCTGCAGAAGTTAAATGTATCTTAGTGAATAGTCTTTTATCAGTGATTTCTATGTGCATATGCCTAGGGCTGAAGGATAAAATAAATGGCTTCAAATATTTTTTGTTTGTTATAGAAGTGAATACAAGATGTAAAGATCAAAATTCAAGAAAGATAAGATTAGAAAGCTAGTCTGTTAGCCATTCTCTTTAAGTTTGGTATCTTCAAAAGACAGGAAAAAATAACCTAGTCAAATCTCATTACTAGGCATTTAAACTCCTGGTGGAAAGAGAACAAAATAGTCCTTTTCAATGGGTTTGTTTGGCTGCTCGTAAATGCATAAGAAACTTATGTATACATTTCTGAAGCATAAGTTGCTGCTAAGTGCCAGTTTGGGTATGTCATCACCAGAGGGAAGATGGAGACACGTCATACTGAAGAGCTCCCTTTGAGGGGACGATTCCTCAGAGACCCTGTGTGTTGTCAGAGCACATTCCGATGCTACATGGAAGGACTCCAGAGCAGCACTGGTGTATTGAGGAAGACACACCGACGGAGAGTGTTCCTCTGTTCTATTTTATACATAGCTCTACCACACACATGCTGTCAGTGTGTGTGTGTGTGTATGTGTGTGTGAAGGAGAAAGAGTACTGGGGCTTGAGTACTATCAAGGCCTAGATACCATCAAGGCTTGTGCTCTACCACTTGAGCTGTTCACCTCCCCTTCTGGATTTTGGGTGGTTTATAGGAGATAAGAGTCCAATGGACTTTCTTGCCCAGGCTGGCTTCAAACTGTGATCCTCTGATCTCAGCCTCCTGAGTAACTAGGATTCCAAATGTGAGCCATTAGTACCTGGCTCACAATGCTGTCATTTTTTTTGAAAACTTGTCTAAACAGACAGAATTTGAAATTCTTGACAAACAAGCAAACAAAAACCCTACCTTCTTCTGGCTTCCACCTGTTGGGTATGTGATAGAGTTCCTTATACCTATGATGAATTAGGGAAAGAACTCTCTGGATATGCAAGATACACTGCAAAGTATAAATGTCATACAATTTGGGTTTAGTGTAAAACCAAATTTATGATGCTCTGGGATTGGCGTGTTCTCTGACAATGCTTTATCAGCAGCAGCAATGTTTTTTAAGGAATCTCTTTTGGTTTCAAGGCAAGAAGTTTATGAATGAAGTTTAAGAAGTTATTTAAGGTATAAGAGTCTAAATCAAGTATATTTGAGGAAGTGTATTTAAAGGAACCAAGAAGCCATTGGTAGCTGAACTAGCCGTACAAGCTCTCCAGCTCCTAGAAAGAGCATCACCTTGGATGATTGGATTTCCTAGTTTCAGTCAAAACAGGCTAGACCACACTCTGCTAGCAAAACCCAAGTGACCTAACAGCAGACATTTATTGTTTTGCTATGCTCTGCAAGCATCATGGTGGGCAGAGAGGGGTCTGTTCATCTTGGCCATTCAGAAAACTGAGCCAACAAAGGCTTCATCTCACCTCATGCTCCTGTGATCATTCAGGCAGGTTAAAGAGAGTCTGTGGCCCACACACTGGCTGTTAAATCTGCCATCTGGAAGTGACACACATCATTTATGCTCCCATTTAGTTGGCTAAAATAGGTGATATGGCCAGCCCAACTTCAACAGGGCAAGGAAGAGAAATCCTTCCAAAGACCAGGAAAGGGAAGAGTTTAAATATCAGTGTGCAACTAACAGTCAAAATTTGTAATTTCATAAGAGGAACTTCAATTTGCAGAATGTACTTGACAATGACCCTCACCAGCGAACTGAAACCAGATTTTTGGCTTCCATCAGCTGGATACAGGTACACCACAGAGAGGCTGCTTTGTTTCAAACAGCCACAGGAAATGGAATAAAAGGGAGGGACTGGAATCTACCTCAGGGTTGAATCCTCTCTCCAGACACATCCAAAAGCCAGGCCAGTGTAGTACTATTGGGTGCAGTGAAGGCACAAAGAGAGTTACTGAGAGTCAGGGATGGAGTGAAGGAAGTAGAAGCAAGGGTAAAAACAGCGCTAACCTACTACACAGGGTAGGACAGGTAAGTGGTTGGCGTGAAGGGAGTGTGACTCAGTGAGCAGCTACCTAGCCTTTCTCTATGGCCTGCACTGTCTAGAAATTAAATTACACTCATTACTCACATACCTCAAACCTTGAGTATGCACTTTCCTCTCTCTGGTCCTATTCTTCCTGTTTATAATATGAAGGATTATAATCATTAAAAAATAAAATTAAGTACAATTCTGAAATTCATCTAGGAGAGGAAATCAATAAGAATAGCTTGTATTTTGAATAAGAAATACAATAAAAGCCACTTTCTGCAATAAACATTAAACATGCTTTAGAGATATAAGAATTAATTTTTGCTCAAAATTAAACATAGTCCAATGACTAGCTAAGCCAGAGAACAAGAAAGAGAATCCAGTCATCAGAATCCAATCAGTAGTTGTGAGAACTTATGAGAAGACTCACTTCAGTTCAGTCAAAAAAACAAAATATCCACAAGTAAAGAAATGGTGCTAAGACAAATAACTGTTGATAAATTATTTTCTTCCAAATCACATCTTATACAGAAATAATACACATAGATAGTAAACGAATGATTTGAAAGGAACATTTGGAAAGTATTCTAATACATATTTAAGAACACTTTTGCTAAGGGTGTTTGGGAAAGTTGTCCCATAGAAAAATAAACATTTTTGAAACTGTAAAAATCAACTAACTGGTAGCTGGGCGCCAGTGGCTCACGCCTGTAATCCTAGCTACTGAGGAGGCTGAGATCTGAGGATCGCAGTTCAAAGCCAGCCTGGGCATGAAAGTCCGTGAGATGTTTATGTCCAAAAAAACCACTAGAAAACCGGAAGAGGCGCTGTGGTTCAAGTGGAAGAGCACTTGCCTTGAGCTGAAGAGCTGAGGGACAGTGCCCAAGCCCAGAGTTCAAGCCCCAAGACCAACAAAAGAAAAAAAAGAAAATTAACAGGTATTTGCCCAAAAAGTGTTTTATTAAATTGGTTTATTTTTTATAGATAAAAACTAGCAAATTCCAAATGAAAGTACAGAGTAAGAAAAACATTGCGGTATAGGTAATGATTAAACCATAAATGATTAATACTAAGAATACCCAAAGTACTCCTTACAAGCAATTAGTGAAAGGTATAATAAAAAGGCACAAAAACAAATTATTTTGACATATATAAAAGGCTACTAAATAATTGAAAAAAATTCTCAATCCCAGAAAACAGTAATGTCACACACACACACACATACACACACACACACACATACACATCAAAATAAGATACACATTTGTGTTAAATTGGCACAAATAAAATAAAATGTGGCTGACTAAATCCCATGATACATTCTTTTTTTTTATTGTGAAAATACTGTACAGAGGGGTTACAATTACATGGGCAAGATAGTGAGTACATTTCTTATCAAGCATTGTAGCCTCCTCCTTTGTTTACCCTTCCCATCCCTTCCCACTTCCCATCCTCCTTCCCCCCATCCTTCCTCTCCCCCATCCTTCCCCCCCCGCCCCCCCCGCCAAGTTGTAAAGTTCGTTTTCGACATGACAACTTGTACTTCTCATTGTTGCAATGGGTCTACCTTATCCTTATTTAAATGACTTGTTTTTCCCCTTCCCCTCCACAAATTATATCGACATCAAATACAGTGAAAGCAGGGGTTATACTGTGGGGGAGGGACATACAAAGCAACAAAGAAATAATGTTATAATTGCGTTAGAAACAAATGCATGAAAGAAAAAAAACATTTAAAATGCCTATCTTAGGGTTCATTTTCCTAACATCACATTATCTGACCTTTTCTGCTTGACTCATATACTAGATATTGCAAATAAGGGAAATCATGGGACCTATGTTTCTTTGGGCTTGGCTTACTTCACTTAATATAATTTTTTCCAAGTCTTTCCATTTCCTTGTCATTCTTTCTGATGGAGGCATAGAATTCCATTGTATATATATACCACATTTTCTTGAAGGTGGAAATTCTCCTTAACAGAAGAATTAAACTGATTAGAAACATTGACTGTGAAAACAGATCTCTTACAACATACCTTGCTCTGTGACTTTGAACCAATGAATTCATCACACTCTGCTGCATTTCCCCAGTTTTCCCAGTGCCTGATTTCTGGGGTTAATTTGAAATGAAGTATTCTAAGCCACGGAAAATGCTGCAAACCGAGCTGGCTCACAGCTAGCCCTCAGTGATGGTTAACATTTATTATTCCATTGCCCATGTGAGTATTGAAATGAGAAATACATTGGCAATGTCATTTATAGGAATTTGTCCTATGGAAATAACCTCTCATAAACATAAATTTCATTTTACAAGATTATCCATTTCAATGTTTTTAACGATAAAATTAATAGAACAACCTAGGTGTTAATTAAAAGGAGACATAAATCTTGGCTGCTTCATCTTTATAGATTGTTACACAACTGTTTACAAAGAATGAGTGAGACCCTGTTTGTTGGGATAGAAAAGTCATTATATTTCTATATCTTTATTTTTAACACACACATATGTATATATGAAGAGGAAACAAAAGAGAGAGAAAGAGATGGAAAACAAGAGTACAATTTGAATAGACGTAGTTTTCTGGAAATATTTTAGGGTGGTAGGAATTGAACTGAAGGCCTTCCACTAATTTAGCAAGAACTCTATCTACCATGTCCAGCCCTCTCTGAAATTCATTTGAAATACTGTGCTTATAAATATATTAACAATTATCTAGAAGGACTCTAGGCTGATTGCTAATAGCTGTTTTAGGTAGAAGGAGTAGGCTAAAGATGGTGAGGGTAGCCGACAGTATTTTGTTTTTCTATAATAGTTACTTCTTTAGTCACTATAAAAGCAATACTTTTAAGTTAAGCAATGGGTTGAGCGATATATTCACTAATAAGAAATGCTTCTAACTCAAGAATAAATGCTCACTCTCTCATTCTGTTCCCCAGGCAATAGGGAGCCAGGGGTGATCTTTGAGGAGAGCGACGTGGTCATTGCTATAGGAAGTCTAAATAAACTGCTCTCTGTCGTGTTTTACCTCTTTCCTCGCCCACTCTGGTTCCAAAGCCTGCCTACTTTTCTTTCTTTCTTTGCTTTTTTTTTTGTTTGTTTTTTACTAGCAGTCAGCAGTTTTCCTTCAATTTTTTTTTTCGTAGCCTAGAATGCAACCCTTGAGTATACTTCTCTGTTAAGATCTTTATTGTTCTCCTCTTTCCTAACAAAAATTGGTTTCTGAAACCATTTTGACTGTGCTGCTTGCTGGGTTTCCAGAGAGGCTGCTAACAGCAGGTTTTGTGTCCGAAGGCTCCACAAATGTGAGGGGTAGTGCAAACACTGTCCAGCGCCAAGGAACCAGGCACCCAGGCACTGTCCCTGAGCCTGTTTCCATGCTGACCACATGGGTTGGCCAGAGAGGGTCTGTAGGACGCCCCTCTGGTTGTGTCCTTCTCAGATCCCAAAGAAATTAAAAGACATCAGAGTTAAAAACAAAAACAAAAACATGACTCACTGAGAAAGAAAGGAGTCCTGTCTGCAACTCTTAGATTCTCTTCTGTCTAGAGCTCAAAGCATCCTGGGAGATCATCTGAGTCCCTGTTCTATGACAGGGTCTAAGACAGGACAAGAGCTCCAGAAACCCTCCCACCTACCCCACCCCCACACCAAGGCCCATGACAGGTGCCATGGTCAGATGCCTTGTTTCTCAATGGGATAAAGGATTTGTTTCTGACCCAGCACTGTGATTCAGAGACTCTCAGCTAGCTGCCATTCCCCAACCTCCACCCCCAAGCTCTCATCTTTCTTCTACTTCTGCCTATGAAGGAAGAGTGTTTTCTGGTGACTTGACTTTGGAGTTAAAGCCACCTGATAGAATGGATGGTAAAAGACCAAAAATTACACTTGGATATGAGCAATTAAACAGGACTCTAAACATTCATACAGTGAGACCAAAGGAGGATATTCTTAGGAGAGGATCACAAAGGCTCAATAGCTATGTGCATAGGATCATATAAAATGATGCTTATCAACATGAGCTCCAAGAAAGGGAGACAAGAAGTTTTTTGTTATTTTACTTCCTTTATCACCTGCCCCCCTACTTAGTCATTGTTTTAGATTTCTGTACTTTTTGTCTTATATGTAAGTTTATCTGTTTGGGGGGGGGGTACAGGGTAGAACAGAAATGCTGGGGCAATGGGTGAACAAATGCAGCAGTGATACTCACTAGACCCTATGTTAAAAATGACCTATGCAACTTGGGGGTGGAGTTGTGAGGGAAAACTGGGAGAAAATGAGAGAAGAGGTGACATTGTTCTAAAAGAAATGTACTCATTACTCAACTTTTTAAACTGTAACCCCTCTGTACATCATCTTCACAATAACAACATATTTTTTAAAAATCAAGCTGAGTTCAAAGCTTTTGTGTGTCACTGACTACTTTGTGTTTTGCTTTTCAAAACAGCTCATGTGCTATTCTCCACTTCTCCCTTCCTCCTCCCTCTTCCTTGCCTGTTGCCATCTTGCCCCGTCTTCAGCTCCTCCTGCTTCCTTTACCCAGGTTGGCCAGTGTAACCTTCATCTCATCTCTCACACTGGACTCCAGTAATTCTTTCTTCTCTGACTTCCAGTGAAGGCTGAATGCCACACAGAACAAAGTTGCATCTCCACAGAGCAAATGATCAATAAATCTGAACTGGGAGATGCTTTGAGCTCTAATACCGAGCACCCTGGAAGCACAGAGCCAAGAAAGCCATCGTCCTGTGCTCCTTGTGATGTCCATTTCCTTAGGAATACAAACAGTCCCTGCATAGATTATTGCATATGAAATAGTCAGTGAAATCTCCCAAGCTCAATGGTTTCTTTCAGCCTTCTACACTTTAGTATGAAGTTGACATTGCATTGCCTACCTCTCCTACTTCTCCTTGTAGGAGCTTGTTGGGAACTAGGCACCAGGAGCTGTGTAGTAGACAGGTTAAGCTACAAGGAGTGAGCTTCTGTGAAGACATCTGTGTCTGCCCTTGGGGCTGGCATTTCTTCCCAGATCAGAGGTTCCCAATCTGTGCTCTGCACCCTACAGGCAGTTCTGGTGCTTAGGATCAGGCTGGCCCACCCAAGTCTCCATCCCCCTCCCCTCCACCAGAGGCTGTTTGTTTTCTTGTGTCTGTGCTGAGAGATTCAGCCCCTATTTGGGGAGAAGTGTGAGCAAACAGACCTGAGGCAATTCCTCTCCTCCACTGCTTCCCCCTCCCTCACAACAACTGTCACTCCCTCCTGCTCTGCCCCTTCCCCCTCAGCCCGTTGTAGTGCCCACCCCCGCAGCTAGGGGTCGCAGTTCTGGGTCCGCCTTGTGGTGCTCACTGCTGACGGCTGTGTCACACACTATGAAAGCTCTCCCATTGTGTGTGTGTGTGTGTGTGACATTTCTTGATCCACTCATCTACTGAGGGCATCTGGCTTGGTTCTATGTCTTAGCTATAGTAAGTAATGCTGCTGTAACCCCTCTGTACATCACCTTTATAATAAAATAAAAATTAAAAAAAAAAAAGAATCTTTCCCATCTCCTCCACTATTAGCCAGTTCAGGTAAAAGTGATAATTTGGGCAAGCTTGTGAATTCAGTTAAATCCTAATAGGCATTGCAGCCACAGAAATGATTGAAGGATGCCATGATTCTGTGGAAAAATCAAATCGCCATCTAAGGGTGGAGCATTCTATCTGTGTTTGGAACCTCTGCCCTCCTGGCCCATGTGATTGGATGAGTTTCATGGGAAGCAGTGGGCTCTGAAAAACACACGCCCCACCCCCACCCCCAACCCGTGGCAGACATCACCAATGGACTCAGACATCATTTCAGGATTACCTGGAAGTAATGATCATCTAACAGAAGCTGAAACCGAAATGTCAGTCTGAGAAGAGAAAAAGACAGCTTTAGAGTCAGACTGACGTGGAGTGAATCCTCATTCCTCCCAAATATTCAGAAGCTTAACAACCTCCTTAGATCCAAGTATCTATCCTTCCTTATCTACGAGTATATTTCTTCCTGAGCCATGGATTTCTTGAGAAGAATAGGACCAAACACTATAGAAATGCCTGGATATAGATGGCACTTAATACACGCATACATTGTCTATGCCTCTTTCTGTTTTAAGCAGGCCTTGCCTTGGATTCTGTTTCTGTCACCTACAAACTATTACTATTAGTGTCCGTCACAGCAGGTTGTGAAGTCTAGAATCCCAGGTCTGCTACCTGTGTATCATAAAGTCAGGACTCATTCTCTTCTTCCCACAGTTGAATTAATGTGGCTTCTCGCTGACAGACTAGCTTGCCTCAGTTTCCCTTGCACTTTTCTGACTAGTTTTGAGAGATAGTAAGTTGGAAAGGAGTGGCTATCTCAAAGTAAACCAAAATGGCAGGTTCAGTTCCGATACACTGGCAGGGGGACTAGGGAAATTGAGATCACCCAGCTAGCAGAGCCTCCAGCCACCTCATGATCTGGTTTTCTCCAGCAAGGATGTGGGGGAGTTGGAGGTCGGAGCCCAGGTGTTCCATAGGAGCGCTGGATGACCATCTTCCCTTTGTCCTTCTGAACCCTTCAGAACCCCGGGAAACAGTTCTCCCCGCCATATCCTCTTGGGAAGGGGGAGAGCAGAAAAGGCCACAATGTCCAATGGTTCTGCCAGCCCTGTCTCCTTCCTCAGTGGATCCTACATCTAGTGACTAGGGTGAATCAGAAGAGATTCTCAGGTCCCAGAATTTAAGGATGTCCTCACTCTCAGAGTCACACAAGTGCTCGCCGTGCCCTTGTGCACAAGGTCCTCCTTAACACAGCTCCCTACTTTCCTCTGCTTGGTAAGTATGGAGGGAATTTAACAAAAGTAGGAAATGCTCAAAGGACGCATGCAGGACAGTGGGCTACAGAGTCTCACCTTCTGGGTGCCAATTCCAACATTATCTCTTGAATGGTGTGATGAACACAATGTACTGACAATAGTCTCCTCATCTGTGCATCGGAAATGATAATGGTATTGTCTCCCCTCCCCCAACCAAGGGAATATTATAAAAAGAAGAGCATAATTTGTATTAGACTGTGCAACATTGAAAACAATAGTGGAGAGAAAGAGAAGAAAATGCCGCCAGGTGCTTGGTCCCATATAGGTGCCTTATGCATGTTTCCCTTATACAAGTCCTTTCATGTAAGACTTAGATTATCTCTTTTATGTGCTTACATGTCAGGTTATCAAGACCTCTGAGGATAAGAAACTATCCCTATCCAAGATGGTTAGTTGGTGTGGAGAAGTTACCGTGTTTGTTTCCATGACCCTGAAACTCCACATTCTGTCTTTTCCCTTCTACTCTGACACTATCTGACTGGAAATCCATGAACTAAATACGGAGTTCCTCCACTGTCCATTATCTTTGCCTGGTAGTGACTTCTTCTTCTTCCTCCTTCTCCTTTTCCTCTTCTATAAGCATGCCCCTCCTCCCCCTCCTCTTCCCCCTCCTCCTCCCCCTCCCCCTTCTCCTCCTCCTTCTCCTTCTCCTCCTCCTCCTCCTCCTCTTCTTCTTCTTCTTCTTCTTCTTCTTCTTCTTCTTCTTCTTCTTCTT